>NC_138905.1:71677864-71722864 GCF_965231255.1 Vanellus vanellus
GAGAGAGAAAAAAAATTATCTAAGGATCTAGATTACAAAGCACATTGAAAAGCGTAGTTCTAGAGAACTTGTAATTTTTACATGCTGAGTATTATTTAGATTATTAGGTGGAGATTTCTTAGATGTTTCTAAGTGACGTAGGGACACGAGTACTACTGGCTTTAAATAGTCTATATTCTCTTACTTCCCACCAGATATTTTTGAAAATCCTCCTTGTCAAATTGTAGAGAGAAGGAAGCGGGTAAATTTGTCCCACATGCATTTTTATGAATGCCTGGAAAACTTATTTCACTCCCACCCATCCTCCTTTCCCCCGAACAGCTTTCTAAACGCTCACTGAAAATGAAACATGCTTCCAGCCACGGGGAGAGGAGAAGCTGCCCCGCTTTGCCTACCGAAGTTAAACCACGCAAGCACAGGAGAAACGAGAGGAGAGACTACCCATTCACCCTGCTCATCTACAGACCTCCTGACGGCACTCGCTGGTATCCAGTAAAAGAATTGCGGTGACTCTGCTTGAATTCACTCTGGTCTAGTAATCAGCAGGCACCAGTAAAACAGGGACTCCTTAGAAAGAAAGGAAAAAGGCGGGCAACAAACTGGACACAGGAGAAAATGGCTGCTTTTGAAACAGTTCTGGATTCTTTCCTGTATCCTCCTTGCTGCTTACATGTCCTTCTCTAAGCCCCACTCTTTTAAAGCCTTTTCTTGACAAAACTGGGGTGTCAAAAGAGGGAAACACAATGAAGTTGCGAACCAGGATGCTCAAGAGATCGAAGCACTGAGCCTTCCACGTGCCCCAGCTGCAGGTGAGGCAGCCAGATTTCCGCGAGAGCTCAGCTCTCTGAACGCTGAATTATTTTAGAGAATGTCAAATCACAAGTGTCATTGCATGGGAGCAGTTAGATAACACGGTTTAGATGCCTATCCAAATTAGCTTAAAACATTGTCCCTGATTCGAGATACTGCAAAAAAGATGAAGAAAAAGAAAAGACAAACAAAACAGTCCAGTTAGTTTAAGCGTGTTAAGAAAGGCATTCAAACACAATTGCTGAAGCGTGCTTAAACGTCTACTAAAATCAAAGGCTGATTCAGTGTTTGCCTTGTTTGGTAATGCTGCGAAAAGAGGGTTAGTTTTGCCAAACTAGAGCGGCGAAAACTTTTCACCTCAGCACCCTTCGTTTTATTTTCAAAGCAAACTCAGCCACTGAAGAATTAACTTGACGTTGGAGGTAGGCTGATATTCCTAGCACTGTTTGTAAGGCTACCCAGCCTCTGCCACCTGGAAACGCAGCTCCACTTGGCTGAGAGCGAGCTGCGGTACATCTCCAGGGCCTTTGCTACCAAAAATTTAAGTTGGTAGCTGGATCGCGGGCAGATGGAAACGCGCCGCTAAAGCAGGGCTGTAGCCTCGCGGAACAACGACGTGCTACTTGTCTGAGCGTGTTTTGCTTTCACGTTTAGCTAACCTGGGTATGTGAGTAATCCCAGCTGGCTTCGGTTGGGCTGCGTGTGACGTTTGGCACTCGTGTATCTGCAGCGTGATCCGCACGCCGAACATGGGAGGTGCAAACCTCTCTCAGGTGAAGATCCTATTTCTCACACCATTCTACTGCATACAGCTATCATAGAGGAAAATAATTGCAGGTAAACTGAAGTCCAATGGTTAATGCAGGGTTGTTTTTTTTTTTTTGTCTTGTTGTACCGGGGCTTTATGTATCGCCCTCATCACTGTGAATCATAATTTAATGTAGCTGAGCCTTTCCCCTCAGCGCAGACTTCCAGTTTGTTCCATCTGTGTAGAGCAAACTATTTGCCAAACTCTGTCCCGTGCCTGCTGAAGTTCAAGAAACCGAGCCTTTTTTTCTCTGCAGACTGCATGAAAGAATTCTTTATGCAAAGTTAGCATGGATGAATTCCGTTTTCAAACACCTCAAAACCAGACATTCAAAACAAAACATAGATTTACTTCTATATCCTTCCCTAATTAGGTTATTTGTGTTCTGTGAAACAATCTAAGCTTTCATTTCAAGTAAGTATTACCAGCCTTAATTTTGACTCAAAAAATTTGAAGCGTGACCAGACATAATCGATGTAATACCACTTTTCTAAATCTATAGTTTGCAAAAGCTCTGGGAGGTGGGAATTTTGTTGTTTGGTCAATGGAGTGTTAACTCTGAAGCCTAAATCACACAACTTTAAAAAACCCTTGTTCATCTTAGGAGCAAATATAGCCACATCGTTTATGTCACAGTCTGCTACCCTGTCCCTTCAGTCACGCAGTCAGATCACCAAACTTCCAGTTTGAAGCGAAAATGCAGCTTTAAGGAGTATTCTGGCCTAATTTACTATCTGTTTTTAATCAAGTTATAATTTTGTTTCATTTTAAATTTTCCTTAACCACTGTCGTTGACTCAGATGAAAAGCAAGGATGATTGTGCACAGCGCACAATGATCTATGCCTGATATTGCGGAAATAAATTCAAGTTAAAAATGACCTCCCAATGCACTCAGGGCTCTGCTTTGCACCACCACTCATGCATCGTGACATCCTTAAACTTCTACCAGTAAAGTCAACATCAATATTACATCCATTTCTACAAAGCAACCATATAAACTTCATCTTTCTACACATGCTTTACTTTAAATCATGCATATAAATCCATCTGCATGCACAGGCTGAATCTAAAAATTTGCAGATACTCAGCTGACAGATTTGCGTTGTCAAACCTGAGCAACTTAAAAACAAATTTAATGCCCCGACTCAAATGAGAATAAGAATGCAATATCCCAAGCTGGTTCCCAGCCTGGGAGTGGGTCTAACTGGCACAGCATAGCGGTACAGTTCAGGGTCCACTAAGTGTCTGTGTAGCACTCCACTGGGGCTAATTAGGTTCATGTCCCAGCTAACTAACCACTTGCATTGCCACTTACATGTGTCTACACTGCTTCTAGATCTGGAAGCTAGTTTGGGGCCATGTACTGCACGATATACCTTTTGGCTGTGACAAAGCATCGCTGAGCTCTTCCTTCTTCTCACCTGAAGGAATGATCTCAAAGGTGGTTCTGTGATAACTTGACAAGATTGCCTGGAACAGGCTGGGGGTGAGGGACCCTCCGGGATGACCTTCACTATGGTGCCTACGGGAGAGTCATGCTCACCTGCCACATGGATGCTGCTCCATGCAGCAGCCGTCTGTCCTTGTGGTAATGCCACGCAACTGTTGTCAGGTGGTGCAGACGACCTGCAGTCCCTCCTAGGAGGGAACCGGTGTCCCCTGCAACATGGACGTGGGGAGTTTGTCACTTGCCCTACGACTACATGTAGTTCCACATTGTTGCAGTGGAAGCAGAACCCAACAGAGATGCTTCTAAGATGCATTTCAGACTCATCCCCCACACAAGGAGCTAAACAGGGAAGGAGGGCTCTAGGAAGAAAAGGACTTGAGTGAACAGAAAGCCCCCTGGTAAGCAGGGCCCAAGCTCCTACCATTTCCCAACAACTCCATTGTTTCTCCGATGACTAAGGAGAAAAAGTCTAAGTGGTGTACATGGAGTTTGCCCCTGGAGATGGGGGAAGGGAAGGAAATTAAGGTACAAATATATAATTAGCTGCCTAATGTGAGGGACATAAAACATAGACGTTTTTCATTTTGCCCCAGAGGTGACTGAGAATGCAGAACCTCTGGGTAAGAAATCAATGCACAGACTGTCAGGTAAATACATATTGAAATAGAAGTGGGGGGTAAGTTAATAGTTCTATGAGGTCATATAATAAAGTCTATAGTTCTTTCATCAGCGCTGCAAACAATGCTGTTACTGTGTTTCTCCCCTGGTGTAATAGCAAAGACGGTTGCTAGACTCCGAAAATAAATTATGCCATGCTTTATTAAATGGTAAACAGCTGTTCCAGCCACAATACGGCACATGCTAATTGAAGAATGCCTTAAGCAGTCCTATAATAAAAGGCTTTTAAGAGTTAGAGAGGAAAAAAAAGCCGGCATCATGACAGACTTACTATCATGGGTTCTCTTAGTTAAAATTCAACACATGGGTCATTCAAGGTGAGAAATATATTCTGGGAGAAGATCTACAGTAATGAACATTTAAGAATCATTAGCAGGCTCTTTCATGCCATGATGCTGTAGGCAAAGACGTGCTTAGGTAGGAAGTACAGCCACAAGGTTCTCATCGTGTTTCCGTGTCTTGTTTTGCTAGGGGATATGTACCCAGGAATACAACAAACGTGCAGGAAGAATTGCTTTTTCCGAGGTGGTGAACCCCAGCCCAGAAGCCTCACCACTCGTGGGAATCACCCTGGAGATTTTGGCAGAGAATGAGAGCTACGGTGCGAGCTGTAAAAGAGCATACATACAGCAGACAGAAGATGCCACATGGCATCGTGAGCCCCAAACTGGCAACGTTCCCCGAGGAGGTGTATCGCTGTACCTCTGCGGAGCCCTGGCCCCTCGTGCCAGCCTGGTTCTGCCAAGCTGAGGAGGTGTGCTGTGCCCAGCGGTTATCAAAGGGGCTACTAGGGATGCCATTTTTTTCACATTAAGAGGTTCATGACGAAAGCCGGTAGGGAACATAAGTCAATGTTTAGAGCAGGGGAAAAAAGTCTCCAGCCCCCGTGGCTGCGCTACTTTGCTAAGTGGCCTTGTGCAAATATCCCTCTTTTACACCTCAATTTTCCCATCTTTACTTTGCATTAAAAGGACAACAGGAAGCTTGGCGTGCAAAAGTCCCTTAAGAGCCCTGAATGATAGCTACTATGAAAAATATAAATGTATTTATAGCAGCTACTCACTGACATAAGCATTTGCCCAAGAATGACATTCAGATATATGGTACTCAGACTACCAGACACCTGCTTTCTGGAAAATTGCTCGCAGAGCTAAACTAGATGTGCGTGCGTGTGCATGTGTGTAAGCATGCGTGTAAAATAAAAATAGCAAAATAGTTCCACGGGAGAGAATAATAAGGAAAAGAGTCGTGTTCTACCCACTAAAAAACACAGTAATTTCTTGCCCTATATTTGGAATTTCTTCTTTCTAAAAAGCGCTGTAAGATAAGTGCTGCATGGTAAGGAAGATGATTTTTTTTTAATGTTTGCAATAAGCAAAATGCTTAGAAATTAGGAAAAAGGATGTGCGTCAATCCATTAGATGTTATGCAAATATTTCATTCTGCTTATACAAATCATATGATGCGCTTGCAAATTCCTCCAACAAAGCGATGGTTTAATAGAACTGCTCTTCCTATAGAAATGGAAACAGGTAAAGTTTTTTCCTTCATTGGACTATGTGAGCATTTACTTTATAAATAAAAGCCGCAGTATCCAAGGTATTTCCTTTGTTGTGTCACCTTTAGGACTTACTATTTGAAGTATTCCATTGAAATGGCTATGCTCTGTGCAGTGTTCAGAATTTTAAGTAAAACCTTAAACAGTTACAAATCAAAGCATCAGGGTACTTTGAAGAAGCACATACACTATATACATCGCATTCTGCATGCATATGCATTGCTGATATCTATATATCATCGACACATTCACAAAAACATTACAGCTTTGGGGAAAAAATATTTCAAGCAAAATATAAATATTTGAATGATGATTTAAAAATAATATAGTTTTCAAGACTCAGATTTCAGCATATTTAGGGCTGGTTCTAGAAGTATGCTTTCAAAATATGTCAGATTCTGAGACAAATTGCCATGACATTTTTCTGGCATTAGCCCAGTTGTTTCCGTAAATATTGCACTAAAATAAGAAGACACATTAATTAAATAATCGCAAATAATCATTTTTTCTCTCATGTATTTATTAAATTGTTTAGGTTTTAAGATATTGACATTTTTACACCTGCTTCTGGTTTTATAGTTTCTTCCCCACTCCCTGTGATTTTTTGTTCCTCTTCTAAAAAGAATGCTTGAGGAAATTCTATGCCAATGTCTCACTCAAATTTATAATTAATGTAGCAGAAAATTATATTTCTAATTAAATAAAACCGAGCATGAATTGAGGCAAATGCTAGAAGCATTATAAACAGTATAAAGTTAGGAGAGGAACAAAATCGCAAACAATGAGCAGGTAATGTAACTGCATATATTAGAAACATCTCAATTATTACATCCACAAAGGCAGAACCTAAAAAGCTGCATTTCATAAGAAGGTGTCATGTTGACATATATTGCTCATTAAAAAAGGTGCCGTTTGTATATGGGTTACTATTCTTCATATGCATGAATACTGGTAACACATTGTGGGAAAGGAAAGCCCTTGAGATTTTGTGTAGTTTGAATATTTAATGTAACAATAGTTTGCTCCCTAATAAAGAAAGGAAAGAAATTTGGGAGTCAAGGACATAAATTTGCCTATTTATTGTTTTACGCTGACTGCAGCTGGGTATCGGCACCCCCTGAATACCTCTCCAGATCTGCTGTTAAAATTAGCGACTGCTCACAGTCACTGCTCTTTAACCAAAACCGCAAAGACTACAAACGAATAGCTCCCCCCCGTCCCCTTTTTAAGCACAAAATACCAAACGGCATATATGATATTAGTATATAATATATATATGTGTACTAACCTACTAGTTATCTCTGCTTACACGCCGCCTGTCAGGAAACTGTCAGCTGTGAAGGCGATAAGGTGGGCAGTTTAAAGAAGATACCGAAGCCTTAAGCTTCTTAATGTGCCACGAATCAATCCCATGAAAGCAAACAACTTGAAAAAGGGTTATATGTATTTAGGAAATCTCTCAGCTCCCCTCGCCTTCGCCAGAGCCGGAGCTCGCGCTAGAGTTTTCTCACCCTAATGACCCCTGAAGCGGCCCGGAGGGATTGTGAAACAAGGCCGTTACAGGAGGCAGCTCGCTAATTGAGAAGTTGATCGGGGGGAGAGGGATCCTGCTTTACCGCGTTAAGTGTCCAAATCAAGCATGACTAGATTGACGCCGCCAAATCGCTGTCTGGAGGCCACTCCAAGCCAGCAGCAGCAGGGCTTTTCACACCTGATAGGCCCCCGCTCCATCTACATCAAGTCGCATTAAGGAAGGGATGTATTACAGGAGTGGAACCTGTGCCCCTTAAGAGCGCTGCCCGTGCCGGCTAATTACTGCTCCACGGCTCTCCTACAAGTAGCGAAGGTGCCCGGCCGTCGGAGGGATGCCTTGCCGGCTCCCCTTCCACCGCCCACCTTCCTCTCCCCTCCAAAAAAACACCAGGCGGCCGTTCGCTCTCAGCTCAAGAGGAGCAATTAGAAGAATTAATTCTTTGTTCAGAAGCATATCGGCCTCCAGACAGTACCTCCCCAAGGCCTGCGGGACGGGGAGGGCGCCGGCCTCTGCCGGAGGGCGAGAGACGCTGAGGCAAGGGGACTCGGCGCACAAAGGGCCATAAAATGGTGAACTCCCCGGCTTTTCAATCACAGAGGGATGCCTGACCGTCTTTTACACCCCTGAAAATCCCCCTCATCAGCAGTTTGGTCAAGGTGACGGAGAGAGCCCGGGATTTAATCCCGTCCAGGATTACAACTCAACAGTTCCTGCCCCGCAGTCCCCAGCCTGCATCTACTTTAGAAGAGGGCAGTTCTTATTTTCCTGTACCGTCAGGAGAGGCAGCCACAATGTGGTCAAGGTTGCCTTGTCAATTTATCTGTTATTTATGTAGAACAGGGGGCCTCCTGAACTGTACCGAGGTACAATTCAAACTGAGGAGGAAACGTAGCAGGATGGGAGCAGTCAGCCTCTGAAATTCAGACAGTCACAGCCAAATGCTTAGGAGGACATTTTAAAAGCACGAGTAAAATTTCTTGTAAACAGTATATGTTGTTATATGATGATAAGAAAACACGCCCTATAGTAGGACTGTCAAATCCAGACTTTATCTCTCTTCATATGCTACCTATTTAGATCTAAAAAAGGACTGCACAAAGTCAGGGCACAGTATGATAACATGGTTTAGAGGAAAACCATTGGAGAGAGACTACAAGGCATTACATGGATAACACTTCCATATTTACTTTGAAACTGCACTGAAAAATTGAGATAGCTTTTGTTTTTCAGAAGAAAATTAACCCACCCCCACCACATTTGCCAGTTCTTTGTATAAACCCATTTTCCCCTCTGAAACTTGGAGAACTTTCTGTGAAAAATATCTATCTATGGCTTCAGTATGGCTTTTTTGATAAAAGTCTGAAGAGAGAGTAGCAGAGAAAAAAAATCTCAAAAGCATCAATAAAAATTATTACATAAAAAATGGCATCTAGCTGGAGGTCACATATACTATATATATTGTATTACACACTGACTATCACATATTTTTTAATGGGGGTCATCAAATTACATCTCTGGCACGACAACAGATAACCGCAGAGATCAGGATGAAATCCTCCTCTAACTGCAATATCCCTAACCCCAGCAAATCCTGAATCGCTCGGCAAAAGTTGGCTCGCGCTATTTTGCCGCCCTCCCTCTGAAACTGCTTCCCCTGCCCCCGTTGCCAAATACCAGATATGTCGGATTAAAACAGTACGGCAAATCCAGTGTTCCCAGGTATCGCTCTGGAGAAGGGGGAAATGGGAATTTTGTTTGGTTTCTACCGCCGTTATGACTCTGAGCCACTGAAGATGGGCTGATATTGCAGCTTATCCCTTGCCTGCCTGTTGTGGCGGTCAGCCGCAGACAGCGCAGCAGGCACTGCTGCAAGCACAGACAAGCTTAAGAGATGGGGAGCGATAAGAGCGGGGAAAAGTGTGAATGAAGCGATCCTGTTCCACCTAGGCGTGGGAGCAGGTAAATTTGTCCTGCTCTGGACTGCTTCTGTGATATTCCAGGGCTGCCTCGCTTTAGGGGTGATGCGAGGCAACAAGAGGCTGATGAAGTTAAGGAGGTGCGTTACTGCAATGGTTTGAGTGAGGGGGAAGAGGCAGTTCTGAATCGGTCACAATATTTAACGTATTCTGCCCAGCACAGCAGTCCCTTTCCTCTCCCTGTTGCACTGCATATACGTGTCCAGTGGATACATCTCTGCATGTGTTTCTGGAAGTGAGTACACTCTGCCATGCAAGCAGCAGGGGGGTCATTTTTAAAAGCTAAAGCGCTGCTCGAATATAAACAAACAAGCGAGCAATGTGGGAGAAGGCACCCTTGGGAGGAGAGACACGGGTGGCTGTAGGCAGCCCTTCCACCAAAACTGAGGTCACCCTGAGTTACTGAGTACATCTCCCCCTCCCTGGGGAAACATCCTCTGCCACAGGAGCAGCAGGGCCCAGTCAGATCCGTCCTGGCACCGGTACCAGCTGCTGTTGCTCCAACAGGTTATCTGAAAAATACGTGACGGACACACACTCCCACACATCCCTACCTCCCCGTAACCTCCCCGTAAAGCGAGAGAAGTCTGGTGACATTGTGGGAGTATTCTCTATTTTCCTGCACCTGTTGGAGGCCTTGTGTTGGTGCAGAAAAGATTTTAGATGCCGTCAAACCAAAAAGGAGCTACTACTGCTCCATGCCATTGCTGGTGACTGGACTGAAGCACAGAGGATCACACCTATATCCCTGCTCCGATATTGTAAACTACAACTAGAAAAACAGGAAGTAGTAAAAATAACAGAGATGCCCACCTCAGCCTTTTCCATCTTGTTTCTAGCAGCAAAACACAAAATGCTAACCTGGATTGCAGATCTTTTGTTTCCTCCTCCTTACAATTGTTCAACCCTTTGTCTTCCTCTGTTTCTACCTCATTCTATTCATTTTCCCTCATTCTTATTGCTATTTCTTTTATTGTTACCTTTCTCTACTACCTCAGGCATTTCCATTTCTGCCAGGTCCATTCCTTGCTGTATATTGCTCTCACTTGATGTATTTCTTTGTAGACCCTGACCCAATTCACCATTCCACACAGGTTTCAAGTCTCATCTTCCATTGGAGTTGATTTTTTTTCTAACTCCAGTTACATTTCCGAAATGAGACTTTATGTAAACTGTAGCGAGGGGTTTCCAATGCTTCCACTCCGCTAGTTACCACCATTACTGAGGATTTAAAGAAACATTTGTCATGGACACCAAGGCTGATTTAGGGCATCTTCCATTGATATGCGGTCTACCCTGCGTTTCCCGTTCCCCATGAAGTTAGATGGGAAGAGTTTTCTCACACACGTAAATGCACCTCAGTCAAGTCTCCATGATCTGGACAAGACAGCCATACAGCTGGTGGGATTATCATGACATGACAGAGCGAGTCATGCACATATCTCTGGGCAAGGCTAACAGGGAAGAACGCACAACCCTTCATTAACAGAAGCAGTTGACAACTGAGCTCTCTCCCTCCGTCTGCTACCTACAGCAAGACAAAAGGAAACAATGCTGCTATCACAGCAGCTTCTTGGTAGCTTAGGAGGTGAGTTTAAAGTCCTTACTAAGGACGATCCAATGGTAGACGAAGCAACAGAGGAGTCTTTTCCCCTTTATAGCCAGCTACAAGTTGTAAGAACTGTAAGGGAGGGGATGAGGACAGGACCCCTTAGAAGGAGCCCACCAAAAGCTTACTTGTGAACATGGTAAGAATGGTTACCAGGAATATTACTGTTTAAAATTACTGGCCATCCTTCCGGACCCAGTATACACGTTGACCTAGGCAGTACCCAACCAGCTAGAGAAGGCCTGAGCTGCAGCAGTGCTTACCCCCCCACAGCATCGGTTATTCTGCATCTCTTGAAGAAGAAATTGTTATATAAGTTGACCTTAAGACTTTTGGGGTATTACTCAGGATTTTGAGAAACAGACAGCCAAAATTTGAAGAGGTTTCCTATGTCCAAATTCTTTGGAAATCTAGCCCCAAGCTCTTAAGTTTGATGTGGTTCATTTTAGTATGAGAGGGTAACTTGAGTTGATTTTGATTAAAAAAAATGAAAATTATCCTCCTTGCAGACATTCGCATAAAGAGGAAAATAATAAGGCCAAAGCTCTTCATGCTACGTTTTAATTGAAGCTGTAGAAGTATTAATCAGAGGGCAGGGAGACATTTCGGAACAATCAGTTACAGCATCAGATATGAAGCACACCCAAGGCCAGCTCTGTACGGCAGGACAGGCGGCGAGCCCTGCAAACAAGTGCTGCGGCCGTAGCACGCACAAGCCCAGTCTACCCACTAGACCCACCAGTCCACTAGCAAGAGTAGAGGTAGATGCACTCTGCGTGCAACCACCGCTCGGCAGAGATTTCATCACCTGCTGCCCCACACAAGCAGGGTGTCCCCGTGACTCTGCCCAAAAGTTCCACTAAGGGATTTTCCTGCTATTCATTTGCAAGTATTAAATTGCCCTGAATTTATCGAGGGATTACTCATGAAGATAAGGGCCACAAATTCTGCAATCTACGCCCCGGGTATCTCCTAGCAAACCCATAGGGGTGAGAGGTGCCATTTCTGACTGCGCTGAGCAAAAAACCTGGTAGTATAAAGAGAGTAACACTTCTACAACCCTTGTTTGTACAAATATGGGTTTTCCGCTCAGGAGAGACTGTTTTATTATACTGATACAGTATATTCCTATTAGGCGTATTTTGCCAATATTGTGTGTCAATATTCCTCGACGTGCAAGTTTTCATAGTGTTGAATATTCCTTAGTTTTATGAAGAAAAGATTGCACACTTCAGAGGGATGAGTCATATCCACATTGATTTCCTGGATCGGACCGTGTGTTACCACACTGTAACAGTCTGTCTAGAAAAAAAAAAAAAAAAAAAAACAACTATGGAAAAACGTAACAAATGTCTGATACCAGGGAAAGTGCTTTTTGCTAATGAGTAAGCCTGCTTGTTAACTAGCCTTTACTTAGCATTTTTTATTTTTATTTAGAAGGTTCCCACAGGCCTATTAAATTCCCCTACTCTTAAAAATAATTAAAGGGTATGTTAATTATCTAAGATATCTCAGTTCATAGATTATAGAATGTAGGAAGAAAAAAAAACATAGTCTGGAGTAATAATATGCAGCATATTGCAGCTACAGATATTTTCTGTAGATCGTTGCTCTATAGTTCCTTAGTCTTCCATATTTTCTATTTATTTCCAAAACAGATGCTTATTTTCAGCTTATTTTGATTTCAAATGGTTGTCCAACAAAGAAGGGTTTCATACGACATCAAATAATACATTCATTTATTTACATAATCATGGCATCTATGAGCAGACCTAAAATTGAAGACTCAGTCAATACTTCAGAAAGTGCAGGATGGAAATTCACATTTGCAGCTGATTTTTTTTCAACGGTGTAAATGACTGCTTTATAATCACTGGATTTTTGCAGACAGCTCTACTAAAATGCTTCCTGGCACAGACATTAGTTGAAATTAAATATTGCACGTTATCCTTAAAATGATGGATTTTTTCTACCAAGAACTAAGCTTATGTATGGAAAACTATAGGTACCACTATCAGATCATTGCAATTAAAAGAAAAAAAAATATTCACAAAATATTATTTTATGTTGGGCAAAAGAGTTCTATTTAAAATTTTGTGATTTATCATATTTAATTAACTAATTGTATGTAGAATAGGAAGTTTTCTGTCAAATTCATCATCTAACGAGAACATTGGAAAAAGAAAGGGAAGGAGAATCACAAATCAAATTTATGATTAATGTCCTTACTGCTTTTACAGAAGGTTATCTAAATCCCCCTGATTTGAAGAGCAGGAAAAAAAAAAAAAAACCAAAAACCAAACAGTTTTATTCCTAGGGTGATTTTTTTCCCCACACCGTCTGCAACATCACGAAGTTTTGGTGAGAGAGTATAGCATTCAGAGTTAGGCAAAATTCTGGCTCCTTGTGCCCGACCCCTACTAATTATTTCAGACAGGCTTAGGGAGAGGAGGAAAGCCATCTTCCAGAAGAGAGGGAGGAATGGTAATAACCCTCTAAGTGATCATTTACAGTGCTAAACAAACACACACGAGTCATTCTGTGAGTCCTCCCGTTTATGAAGCCGTGGCAGGAGTGACCGTGCAGAATTGTTGCACGGGCCTCGTGCACTAACGAGGGTCGGTGGAAGCGTTTCCCGGGGAGCCACGATTACCGCACTGATGGAAACACACACCGGCCTCTGCAATATCACCTCCACACAAGTACTATCTGGTATGTAAAATAGATTCACAGTAAGAGCTCCCTGTTTTCTGAGGGGAAAAAGCTTGTATTGCTATACCATATCACTACATCATAAGCATTTCTCCAATAAATTGTATAAATTTTTAATCAAGCAAATACTCTTATTGAACCCAGTAGGTTCACTTGTACTAGGAAAACTTGTAGGACTGGCACCAAATGAACAATAGTCATAGTCCTCTTTCTCTCTTTTTCGTTTGCACACATATGCGTAGAAGAGGAGTATATCAACATTATAGAAAAGAGGAAACATAAAACCACATCTAAAGAGTTTTTTTAATTATTTATTTTTTTTTTTTGTGACTGCGTAACAGATCATAATTTTCCACCAGTTCTGTTCTTGTTATTGTAATGACGGGTCTTCTCTAGCGACTTGTCTGGCACTACCACATCTTCTGACGGAACCAGTTGTGTAGCTTTTTGCAATTCCTGCACTACTTCAGACAACACCATCATTCGCTACGTGCCTGGCACTATTCAGGCACAGCACCAGCACCAAGAATTTGAAATCAAGGCAGAGGACAATCACAGGTGAAATCAACAAAAAAATAGGGAAAGCACAAAAAAGGGATTAAAAAGAAAGGATTTTCCTGATTGGGGTGGTAAGCGCTGTGCACTGCACAGCAGCAGTTTAATCGGATCTAAGTTGTAAGGGGGGTTCTCCAGCTGTCTTCCATGGTGGTTCTTAACCAACTTCTGCGCTTTCACCCTCCCAGTACCTCCTCATTCTCTGGAAGTTAGAGATGTTGAAATATATCGGGAATGTACGTTCACAGGTTCTCCTCGACTGCTGGTTTCAAGGGCATGTCCAATTTCACAATGAATCCACTTACTATCTTTTTTCCCGTCAATACTTATTTAGGCCATTTTCCAATGCTCACTGGCAACCTTTCCCCATGGTAGAGTGGTTCAACAGCTGGCCAGATGTGAGACTGCTAGAAAGTTTAATTGCTACTTTTAGGGAAGGGGCAGCTATTTTAAGTCAGACAGGCGGTCTTCCCAGCTCACGGCAGAGGAGGTGGCCATCAGCCTGTCATCTGTTGTTTTAAAGATGATTTCAGCCCAGAGCCAGTTCATTCTGGAACCAGTCACTGGGGGAAAAGAGAAGGCCAACTTAACGGAGAGAGACAGGTGGGTTTTTTTATGGAATTTAGGCATTTTACCTGCTTCACAAAAGCATGCTATATTACTGTCAGCTGAGCTCAAAACCTGTCCCTTCTACACTTTAGAAGAATGTTATGCATGTTCAAATCAATAGTTCTACCTAATTTCTCTTTATTTGAGAATTTATCCAAAACCAGTGGTATTTTGTGATTATACTTGAACCAGTACTTTACCTACAGTGATCACTACTTCAAGGTCCCTTCCAACCTAAACCATTCTATGATTCTATAAAAGGAAGCTCTTCATAAAGGGACTATTCATCCAAAAATGTATATATATATATATTTTTAAATAAAACTTTTTGTTAATATCTAAAAAGTCACTGTTGGCACAGTGTGTGTGAGACAGAGAATAAAAAAACTCAACAGTTAAAAATTATATTGAAATATCAAGTAATTACAATGCAGAGTGGAACACCCACGTATTGCAGAATTCAGAACCTGCAAGTAAAATTGACTACAAAACCAAAATTGGCTTTGTTGACTTTTATCGCCTTAATCTGCTAGAAATGTAAAAAGCAAACAGAGAAGAAAAGTATTAATAGCAAAAGAAAACTGGATTTGAGACTTATGTTTGTAATAAACAAATCACTTGCAACAGAAATATTTCTTCACAGTGTGCAGTACAACTTAAATTTGGCAGCATCATATTGAAATCTTGTGTAAAATGAATATTTAGCTTCAATAATAATTTATTAACTTGAAGGTTTAGCAAGTATTTAGGCCTTTCTACCACAAAAATATGAGTGATGCCCACCTATTGCCATAACTTAATACAATTATATACGATTATATATGTAGAACCGGCTCCAGGTTCATAGTCCAGAATTCAGAAATCTTCAAAGGACAACTTCTCTGTGTGCCTTAAAGGGTACATACGGGCTTGGAACTTTTTCGGGGTGGGCGGCAGGTAAACAATTAACTTACACCAACATTAAGTGTTATAGTATTGGCAATCTTCAGCAACATGATTGTGTTATGGGATAATTATTTCAGTTATTTTTTGCATTGTGGTGAATAAATTAGTCTTACCATCAGCGTGGTAAAATGTTCTTTTAGTCGATGAAATGAAGCTATTACATGGGGGAAGGGTAATAAGTGAGGAACAACAGAAAAAAAAATTAAATCTCTCATTATTTTGATGAGAAAAAAGTGACTTTCTTCCTGCACTATTATGAACATTTATTGTTTGCGATTTACTTGTACCTGATGATCAAGCATAGTTACTGAAAAATACAGTATTTTCCTAGGTGATATCAGAGATTTTTTCTCATGTTTTTCCATTTAAAATAAGAAGCATCTGAATAACCGTTCACTTTTAAAAAATGACTTAACATATATGTTCAATAGCTCTTTCACTTAAACCCTCCAGTTCCTCTCGTCCCTGGGGAAAAGTTTGGTTTGATGAACACAGAAATAGCATGACATTCTGCGGGAACAAGGAACAGCCCCGCAAAAGACCCCATCTCCTATTTTAAATGTAAAAACAAGTGGCCATATCTTCCTCGAAACCAGCTGGCCAGATTTTCCAGAAGTCTCCAAATAAGGAGCTGGCCCCTGAGCACGCCGCCTGTTAAATCTGGAAGCTCTGTCTGCATTAATAGTGTTTACTCAATCTGAAAACCGCATTTGTACAGCCAGGATACCCCAGTCTGGTGCTGCCTTTACCAGTCCGTCCGTGTACTCCAACATCCCCACGCATAACCCAAACCCAAACCCTGCTGGGGAGTGCTCTTTCAAGCTCCGAGGGCTCAGACACGCACATCTGTACACTTTACTGAATCTATCGGTTACCGGTATAACACTGTTTATCTTCTGCGCAAGCCAAGTATTTTCCATTTACCTTTTAGTGTTTGAGAAGTTAAAGCTTCTTCACCAAGGAACAGAAGTTGTAATTTTAGTAATTAATCGCACGAGGCAGACCCAAAAAAATGGCTTGTCGGCGCCCCACAGACTGACGCACATCCTGAATTAGCAATTCGCAATTAGAAATTTGCAATGAAGAAACGAGAAAGAGCAAATAAATTCTAGATCAAAATTAGTGACTAATAATTTGACCGCTGTTAACTTAAAGCAAACATCTGACGATTTAACTGCACAAGGTTAGCCAGCCAAATACAATACCGTATTTGCTCCCATCAGTTAACTGTTAATCTCAATATGCTTCTAAAACCCAAGAAAAATATGGAGGAAACCACAAACTGATTCAAATTAACCAGGTCTCACTATTCATTTTATGAAAAGCACTGGGCGTGCCTTGCATCCGAAAGCAACAATTTGTTATGCGCTGTAGTGCTACAGCGCTCCACAGCATAACTAACTGTTTAAAAATCCGAAGCATTCCTAAAATGTTTCACTTAAACATTTCTGCAATAAAATCTTATTGAACTGTTGCTTTTATTAATTTTTTTTACACACTAGAGACCAAGGGATGCAAGTTTGGTTTTTTTTTTCTTTTTCTCCCCCCCCCCTTTTTTTTTAAACTTTACCTACTACTAGTGAATAAACTCTCTCTCTCTTTTTTAATAAAACCATGGCCTTGAGTTTTGGCCCCTTAATAGTAGCCTACATGGTCGACTACCCTTGGTGTTAAATTTTCTTAAATTGTATTTCTGTCAGTATATCATTTTTTTAAGCAATGGACCCTATAATAGCAAGCTCTGTTCTGTCAGGAGTACATTTTAACAGCATGACACAAGTATTTTTCACTACAGGAGACAAACAATGATATGTATTACATGCAGTAAACATTGCCTTTGGTACATAGGGTTCTCTTAGCATTCATCTGTCTAAAATTTCATTGTGTCCTGCACGGGGAAAAAAACCCTGCCTCTCATTAACTATTGCCGAGGGCTGTAGGTTTGTAAAGTGCCAACAATGCATTGTCACATTTCTCACAAAACAAGGGCTTGATTGAATATTACAAGAACGGTAGAAACCCAGCAAGGTGGATTAGGGGATATTTTAATAGTAAAAACAAAATAACAAGCATTTCACTGAGCTGCTTAACTAACAATCTTGTAACCATTTTATTTTTTTTTTTTCCCTTAAAACAAGCCCAGTCTCCCCAAAACAAGCAGGAAGAAGAACTTTATAAAATAAAGACATTTTGCACTTAAAATAATAGGGTCCTGGCAAGAGGAGAAAAATGGCAATTTTTCTGTGTGGAAAGCACCCAACCCTGCAATTTCACAGTACGAGGGCTGCAATGGCAGCGGTTCCAAAATTCACAGTGAATTTACATAGGGGCTGCAGTTCAATAGTTAATCAGACTATTGTACTCCTAGTTACTTGGAAAACCAAGTTTTCTGTTGCTGATGCACATGAAGTGCCCTTTAGCTGCGAGGGCCCACCCCTGAGAAACTCTCTTCGGGGACATCTTTGCCATACGTTATGTGGGTGTATACGACCTCATGCGAGCCATCTGCAGCCGGGTCAACATCTCTCTTTTTGAATCGGTAGGTTGGGAGTGGATGTACAACCAGCCCGACACTGGCAAAATTCTCCTCCGATTTCAAAAATCAGCAGGAGCGTGGAGCGCTTGCAGAAACCTCATCGGCTTTGCTGAACTCGAACATGACTTTCATGCAGCACCCTAAACTACAAGCACCACAAATGGGTAAAGTGCAGAGAATCATTCACGAGAATAAAAATCATCAAAGTATACAAAATTACTCAGATGCAAAAGCGATGCATTATTTACTTGTTAATTGCTCCTTTAAATATGACTTTTTTTCCCCTTTGGGATATAATCAACTTGGTCAGAAAAGAAAACAAGCAGGATTGATTTAATTTTTTAGAGAGTTTGGGTAAATTCGCCGCTCCACAAAAATATCTTCTGTGGTAGCCAAATCGCTCCCGAGACCTTAGTTGTCTCTACTACAAAAAAAAAAAACCAGAACGGGACATTTTCTCAGCCTCACGGGAACAGACACCTTGGGCAGCAACACAGAAATAATGCAGTCCCAGGTCCAAATTTAAGGCAAAACTTCCTCCTTCAAAACGAGGAAAAGCTTTTTAGCTCCTCAGAATTATTGGAAAGGGATTATCACAAACACTCATTTAAAGTAAGCTGAAAATATCTTGGTTAGATCTTCTGGACCCAAAGCAGAGAAGACTGCAGCGCAAGGTAAAGCAGCAGTCTGTATACAGAGGATAAGGTTAAAGCAAACAACGGATGGAGCTGGGGAGGGACAGAGAGAAAAGGGGAAGCAAATATCTTTTTAAAAGGTGATGAGACTTCTTAAAAGGTCGTTACGGAAATTACCAGGGATTTCTACTTCCCGGGAATATTTTAAATTAAAGGGCTGGCATACGAGACGTCCAGCGGATCGATCAGGAGAGGCAGATACACAACTCTCTATCCCAGGCACATAGTTCATTTTGCATCTGATAACTGTTGGCTGTTGTCAGGGTTGTTTAATGGGTGGGGGTTTTAAAGGAAGAGAAATTTACAGCTGTTTCGCAGAGACAGAGAAGAGATCATTCGCTCTACACAGCCTTCAAAAAGAAATATAGAGAGTAGCTGGCATTGGTAAACGCTGAGCTTCCTTGCCAAAGCCTGTAGCCTTATGAGATTCTCTATGCATCTCCTCAGCAGAGCTGAAGAAGGTTTGGCTGGAACAAAATTGCTTCTCACCAGCAACATCTGCTACAAGATCTGGAGATCTCTGTCATAACAAAGCCTGTTTTCCGATTCCTGCCCTCCTGTAGGTGCCGAGTGCCAGATGAAGGGGCTGGAACAGGATAAATGGGCTCTGCAGGCCCTGCATCCAACCGAGGAGGAATTGCCGTGAGAATGGGGGAACGCGACCATAAACTCCCTTCCAAGGACCCATCCTACAAATTCTGCTTTGGCAGAACCAAAGGAGGGCTCACAGCAGATGTTCTGGATAGACCTGTCAACATGATGCTGAGCTCCTCTGGCAGCTGAAGCAGCGCAGGGCTGTAAGGGTACAAAAATAACTTCAAGAATCTTAGGTTGAAACTTTGGCACTGGTCGGGATCACAATTGCTGGCTTTTTAACTGTTTCCTGAATAGTTTGTCTAGCCTCCAGTAGAACCTCTCTGGGGAGCTTCCCTCACCCTGACAGAAGGGAGCCATATAACTGGAAAAACCTCGGCTGGGAATGAACAGAAAGGACACGGAGCAGAACAGTACAGGGCTACAAGAGACCATCGGAAAAAAAGCACTTGCAGAGGCCGAAGGAGAAT
Organism: Vanellus vanellus; assembly: GCF_965231255.1. Lineage (NCBI taxonomy): Eukaryota > Metazoa > Chordata > Aves > Charadriiformes > Charadriidae > Vanellus > Vanellus vanellus. The sequence continues at coordinate 71,697,405 of NC_138905.1, forward strand.
CTGGTGCACTGCCACATCAACCAACGTTGCTCAGAGAGCTACTGCCCGGCACCTTCCAGGTGCAGAGCTTGTCTTTGCCCGTCACGACTATTACCTGTCAGCTCTGCAGCCTGACTTCTCCCATCCCCTCACAATATGAGGGGGAGCATTTAGCTGCTCTGCTCTCTGCACAAAAAAAAAACAAAACGAAAACAAAACCAAAAAAACCAGTTTATTTATACAAGGTGATCCTACCAGGGGTTGCTGAGACTGCATCCAGCTTCCCCCTTTGCCTTGAAAGAGCACCTCCTCGAACAGGGGACGGGTGGCCCACCTCCTGCAGAAGGCTTACCTCCTTCTGCGTAGCCCACTTTTGGAGCATGGGTGTTAGGCTGTGCAGGAAGAGTCTCTCAAAACTGGAAGGCAGCCCCTTCCGTCATTTAAAACAACAACAAAAAAAAGGTAATAATCTGACCCATTTGCGTCCCTTCATTTCGAAATAACACAATGTCAGAATGTTGGGGCATCAGTGACAACTCTGTCTCACAGAGTTGATCAGTAAGGGCTGCCAGGTAATTAGGTTCCTTGATTTCTTGAGACTACAGAAAAAGCCAGAAAGCCCACGGTGGGCACACGGACGGTGACTGCTATGTAACTCTGTAAAACAAGATGCTCACCCATCTGTCCAGAGTCTCGTGTATCCATTCACTTCAACTCTGTTGACAGACGCAGAAGGCCAGTCCAACTTCAGCATCCATAGGTGACATTGCTAGAAAAGGTTTTGCCCCCACCCACTGTTTTTTACTACAGCAATCAAAGATTCATGCACTTGCTACAAAGCCTCTAAAGCAGATGGAAAATGCTGATAAAACTAGATTTAAATCACCTCACCTTTAGTATATCATCACAGACACTTCACAACCGCTGGAAAACGTGTTGACTAATCCTAAATAAATGCACGCGGGGGCAAAAACAGGGACAAACTTCTCAGTTTGTCTACTCACAGCTCTGTATCAGTGCAACAGCCTAACGTAAAACAAAGTGCTCGGCTAGTGCTACCGTAAGACTTTAATACGTAGACTAAAGGCAAAGCTGGGGACCTGCTCTCCTTCCTTGTGCATCAAGCTAATAGCAATGGGAGAACGAGGAGGGAAAGGAAAAACCACGCTGGACCTTGCCATAGTCATTACTGTGTACCTTCCAGTGTTCTCAAACGCATTACTCCTTTTGTGAAACACCTGACGCTGTATCTTCCCACTGCAAATTTTGGGTGAAGCCTTAATAAAGCTCCGACATCCATCGTTAAAACTCACAAACTGAAAATTCTGTGCTTTGGTGCAAGCAGCGATTCAGCTTGTGTGACTTTTTGGAATCACTGCAGCAAGTCGTGAATGATGTATGAAATGAAAAATCCCTGCTCACTGCACACAATTCAGATAGTAAAATCTCCCTGGAGCATTAAAAAAAGCACTTAAACGTGTCATTTGATTTTTGTCCTGTGCCCAGAAGCCTCGCTCATCTCTCCCCAAGAACATGCAGATACCTCGGCTATCACCAGAGAACGAGAAAGCACACTCGGAGCTAAAGCGGATCGGTTCAGTTCACACAGTGTTTCCAGGAAAAGATACAGGAACCTGGAGTAAACCAGACAGAATTATACTGGAGAAACGTTCAGGCCTCTCTCCAAACACACTTTTTTGGGTCATTTTTTAAAGTAATGTCTAATCTCATCAGCCTTACTCTTTAACTTGATTGACCTTTGGAGATTGCGTTAAGGAAGCAACAACAGCACGCTCAATGTACTTAGAACCACGAGAAGAAAAATTTGATACAAATATCACGTGTGTGACTAGACATCATTTATGCTGGGACAAATACAGCAACATGCTTTGACTTCAAGCCTTTATTCTTCCTTGCCCCTTTACTGGAACTTTTTTTCCCTGCCTGCCTTTTGGTGTCGACCTTTTAAATCTGGCAGAGCCAAACGTCTGCTGCCATAATTTAGCTATCTTCCACTGCTTTCATCTGTTTTCTAGTGAATGCCTGTTATATTTTTCCTATCCTTACCATGGAGGAGCTAGTAGAATGCAATAGGACTTTTTTCTTCTTTTTTTTTTTTTTTGTTTGGGGTTTTTTTTTGGCCGGAGGAAGGGTGGTGGCAAGAGTGATGCAGAACGCAGAGAAACGTTGGGTTACTCCCAACAGGGATTTCTTCCTAACCAAGAATTCTGCATGCGATGAGCAGCCTCTGTTCACACATCCCCACATCCAGAATGACAGAGGATCTCCAGAATTAATCTTGCAGCAAAACCGCTCAGTTTGGAGCACACAAACTGTCACTCTTTCCCAATCGCTAAAAAGTGGAGAGTTGTCCAGTTTGCTGGTGTTCCCTTCGAGTACAGGGAGGATGGAAAACTGACAGCAAGACTGCAAATCTACGGAAGAGTGATCTGCCCAGATGCAGCTGTCTTAGTGACTGCATTTAGTTTTAGGAACAGAAAACAGGGGTCCCATCTAACGACAACTGATGTTGTCTTCTCTTGACAAGTTTTCTGAAATTTGCAATTTAATAATTTTTCCTCCCCAAATATTATTGATGAGGAAGGACGGTTGCCTACACCAGCGTCACGTATCTGTCATCTCTGGCATTCTGAGATTTCAGAGAAAGCGGAGAAAAAGGTGCAGCCGTTAACCCTTTAGCTTCTCTGGCTTCTTCATATAAAAACCAGAGCCGTACCTGCTTCTACCCCTGGTACACAGCAGAAGGAAGAAGGAACTACAGTGGTCACCAGACACATGCCACTGAAGCAGGGGCAGACACAAGAACTTTGCCGTGCGTCCTTCACCCATCAGCAGTAGCGCCTTCAACACGCAACACTGCAGTGAGGCTGAATTAGCAGTAACTGTTGTATGTTGGGTTCTTAAGTTTGGTTTTTTTTTTTTTTTTTTCCTCCTGTGGCAAACCAAAAGGCAGACAGTGAATACACTGGTGATATCTGGTCTATACCATCTTTGGATGTCACCACCTAATCTGGAAAGCAAGGCACTGCTGGAAGCTATTATAGCACACAGGCTACGGAACTGTGCTTTTCAATGCCTTTTCTCAACAGACAAGCACGCTAGGTCTAGGTTAGAGTTGGGTCCACAAGAGGTCAGCTAGATCTTAAGGATTCAAAGGAGTGTTTAAAAGCATGCATAAAACAGTTCTCCAAAGTCTGGTAGGTAAGAGGGTTGGTTCTCGAGTGCCTTGCAGGGATAGTGGTTTCCAGGCTTACACTGACAAAAATCACATCTTTCCACTCAGGCAAGATTTTCTGGGAAACTAAATATGACTGCAATCATTTTCAAATTTTTTTTCCTTCCCATTCAAAAAAAAATATTTATTTCTGCCTTTTTTTGGGGGGGGGGGGTGGTGGTGGTGGTGAAAAAGGAATACTTGTCCCTATAGCAGCTTTTTGATACTCTGCTAAAAGCAACACTATACCACTTATATAATATTGTCAGTATTACACAAATAAGCCAAACAGGAGGCATGTAGGAGTTGGTGGCAAGAACTAACTTTTCCAAAAAGCACACCTTAAAACCAGAAGGACCAGTTTATGAGGAAAAAGAGCTGGACTTCAGAAGGAAAGAATTTGTGGTGGTTAAAACGAAAGCATCAGACAAAAAGAATTACACAGTGGTTGTATGTCTGCTAAAACAACCTTACACATATTTTTATGTGCACACACACATATAAAATAGATAAAAATTACTTTCAACGGGTCACGAGGAAAACTGTTTACCTGCCGACATAGCCAGACTACGTGATTAACAGTAAGACTATCTAGTATAGGCTGGTTCCAGAATTATTTGTTCAGACACAGTACATTCCTATCAAGACTGATAATCTGACAAATTACAGTAAATTTTGGAAATATATATTAGCTTTTATTCAAAGTAAACCTCAGGGATTTTTTAGTGGAGGAGGTATATTTGTATAAGGAGGGAAAAGAAGTGGATGAAGGCAATCATCTGCTTACCATAGCAAGAAGAGGATGTATTTCTTGTGCTCAACTTCAAACTATTCCATTGCCAAATTGTTAAAGGACTTGCAATGGGTGCTACCTCCTACCCTACGCGTTTCAGATGTGCTCTTATAAAATATATATATATATATATGTATATTTTACCGATAGTTACCAGATGAGAACCTCCTTAAAAGACACAAGGAATAGGGAGAAGTAGTAAAATGCCGTTATGGCTATGGCAGGAAAATGCTCAGGCTGTGCTGCATCTGGAGAGGGAGAGTAATTGGGACCCTGACAGGGACACATCAGGGACCATAATGAAGAGCGTCAGAAGAGCAGAGAAGACACCCATCGTTGGCTGTGTGCTTGTGAAGTAGTCGTTTCTCTTTGTTTTGCTCGCTGACTCTTTTTACTAGCAGTTCACTCCGCATTATGACCGATTTAGGTAAGGAGGCGCTGGGGGAAGCGCTCTTGGCTAACTTCAGACTACAGCCAGGCTCATTAAAACCAGCACATTTGCTGCAATGTTTGCAGCATTTCCTCTAGGTTTTAGGATCGTTTTAATAAGTGAAATTCTGAGCAGAAAGAATATATTTTAATTTACTTTTTAGTGCTCCCTGTTATAAGTATTCAATGTCATGCCGGATTTATTTTTTTTTTTAATACTATACGGAGCATAAAAATGCACGAATCTAATATCTTAATAAAAATGAGCACATCCTTCTAGAAGCCCGAAGCTGCTAAGTACACAGGACAGGTTCATTAGCACAATTTTGGAGCATGAAGAGAAAGTGAAAGGAGTACCCAGGATTCACAAACATCAACACAAAATCCCAGGGCTTTTTCATAAAGTTTTGTCCCACCTCCTACCGCTCGCTGTCACCCAGGAAAACTGTGGAGAGCAGAGCCCGTGAGCTGCCAACAGGTTATAGAGATAAGTCTAGAGCTGGACCCTTAAATCATCCGCCAGCAGTTTGACTTGGGGGTGGTGGTACATAGGATTAGCATACAAATAACAATCCTTTCCATCAGAGAGAAACAGGGCAAGGTTGTTACTGGTGTCAAAACTTTGATTGACATCCTAGACACGGCAGCAGGGTGCCTGGCCAGGAGCAAAGTCGTGGGTTTGAGCTTTTCCCGGACCGGGGAGGGATGTTGCGCTGCGAGTAGGGGTAACCGCTGTACATTACGTAGCACACAAAAACCAAGGAGCCAGCAATTCAACATAGGTTTGCAGGCAAAGCCATTCCAATTTTAAATATTTGGCTTTACTAAGGCATGTTTCCAAATTAATAGGCCCCATAGCTTTCAATAGGATTATTCAGGGTACATCAAGTCAAGCATGTAGTATACATTTATAGGATTAGGTTTAATGTTAGTTTAGTATAACGTGTTCTTAAATGTATCAGATTACAAATTAAATAAGGAAGCCAACAAAAACTAGTGGAGAACAGCTCCTTATTGAGACTGCCCTCCCCCTTCTTGACGCTGTGTATAAGGCAGGCACACTAGCTTTATAAAGATTTCTTTGAAAAGTTTTGGGGATTTTTTTGTACACCCAAAGCTCAAATCCTAGAAACTCCTGAATTCTGTGTAAAATTTGTTTAACACAAATTAGAAAGCGGAGTAATGCAATTTGTATCTTTAAGGGAAGATGAATTTTTAAGTTTTATACTTTCTAAACCCCTTATTTTTTAATGCAAATTTTGAGAAAGAGCTCTGAAAGCAACAGTCCTGACTTCAAAAAACCAAGATTTATATAGAAGCAACCATAGTGACAGAAGATGAGAACTAAGACAATAATTCACAGTGATTGCAATTGTTACTACCATCCCTAATCCGCAGCCAGTAACTCACTTAAGCTATCACTACCTAGAAATGCTTCCTAAAAATTTACCTAAAAGATAAAACCAAGTTCAGTGATTGTTACTGGAACTATCTTTAGAAGTTGATCAGCAATAATAAATTCCTCTGTTTCTTAGAGTGGATGTATTTAAAAGGGAGGGTTAATTATTAAATCTGTATTTGCATCAACTTTTCTCTAATACATATTTCTTTTTAAGTATCTGCAAAGAAATAACATTATAAAATAAAATGAAAATAACATTTATTTTGTCCCATGGTAGAACAATAATACTGTTCAATGTGGGTTACAGTATAATAAATACTATTCACTAGGCTAGAACCTGCGACTGCATATGCTGATATTTATGGCTTGCAATCTTCTCTTGAACAAAAAATCAGGTTTGATTCACAAGCATTTTCCACATTTTAGTATCAAGAGAGAAAAGTGCTAACTCCTCTACATAAACTCCCAAGGTTCAAGCTTTGTTCAAAACAAAGGTGCGATATGAAAGCAGCGATACAAGAGCAAGGGGACATTTGCTACCTTGTGTAGTATAGTGTCTTTCTAATTAGTGCAATGTATCACTACTTATAGTATATCAAAATTTTAACTTGACTCGTTCTCACTTACTCTCACCTCCCCTAAACGTAGAAAAGATACAATAAAATCCCTGCTGTTCTCTGCTCTCACCCCCCCAAAATATAATTTTATCTTTGCATGTTGTGCAATTCTCACTTTCATCCACTATGTGCCAATATAAGACATTATCATTTTTGCAAAAGACAAGACGGAAAGCTTAAATTCCAGTACTGCAGAATGCCACTTCACTCAAGACCTGCAGGAGAATTTCCCGAGGAACATCGTTCCAGAGCTGAACACGCTCTTCTCTTTCATAAAAGTAGCGATTTTCTGCTACTGCAAAGTTCCCTTGTGCTGTGTTGTGTTATAAAATAGATAGATAAACAGGGTTCGCAGTAATCCCGAAGGAAAATATTTTGCAGTTAATAATTGAGGCCGTTGTGCTCTTTGAAAAATAGGTGCTAAATACTCTCCAGTTGCTGGTAGCGATGGGAGGCTGAGAGAGGGACTGAACTGTGAATTCGCTGTAGTGCCACTCCATCATGACGTTTTAGCACATGCTTAAATTAAGGCTGCAACTAACCTCACCGACTGCCACGGGGCTATCGAGATGCTTAATTGTTAGCATGCATTTAAGATCCGTCTTCACCGATTTTAGAGAAGACGGCACCACGTCGCGAGTGCCCGTACAACGTGGGGTGTAGAATTCCACCATGATTTCTGCATAAATATACGCGTAAATATATAAGTATCATACGTAGCAGATGTGCGGAGAGGACACGAGCATGGAGAGCTTGAAAGGTATCCTAGCCATATATTGCTTCGTTTTGACACATGGCTTGCTTAAGATCAAATTTGGCTGAACTGCTTACCCTGTTGTTTGAGCAATTTACATTCTCACTAGTATTTGGTCAAGATCTGATACTACTTTTGTGAATTGTTGACCCAGGATAAGTTTCAGGGGGTTTGTTTCTTTGTTTTAATACCTTTCTAAAGGTATTCGAAAGAAGCAGAACCAGCAGTTCCTGTAAATTCAAATTTTAGTTATTTCTACACCATTATGGATTTTTTTTTTTTTTTTGGCCTGATCAGGTACAGCTACCCCTTCCATCCATCCTTTTTGAGGACAATAACTTGGTAGATTCCTACATACATCTAAAAAAGCACCACATTCTAGAAATTACTTAAACAGCCTTTTCTCTTTTAAAATACTGATATCCGTAGCCATTTTAAAAAATACCAATCACATACAATGAGACTCCAGTGCCAAAGGCTAATTGATTCAGAACATGCAAGAAGCAGCCTCAGGAAGGTGTGAAACAACAGTACCAGAATTATTTTACAGCGAAGAAGGCGTAAAACATGTAAAGCTTTTTGACAATGTAGACGCATTGCTTCATATACTTGTGTCTGAAAAACTTCAAAATTTTAAGAATAGTTTGATCAGACAAAAAAAAAAAAAGCTTGTGACTATTACTTAGATTTATTTAAAAGGTCATCCATTATCATACTATGGAATCCATTGGGAAGCCATCAAAAAAACCCCAATGCATTTAGTAAGATGTACCCAAAATATGGATTCTTAAGGACAGTAATAGTTAAGACCAATTTCACTTAGAAAACACTTGAATGTTCCATACTGTGTATTTTGTTTTCCAAATCCACCATGAATATATATATTTAACTTCAGTCAGAAATTAAAAGAGAAAGGCTATTCCTAAAGTCAAGAGAGCTGAAAGCGTGTAACAAAGTTGTCCATTTCAATGTCCAAGTCTCAGTTATCTATCTCCAGGTAAGCAGTATTTGAAGTTTTCACTTTGCTCATGACTATGCATTTAGGAAAAACAGCTAAGCTTTTACAAATTATTCAAACATACACATCAAGAAGGTATGCTCTGTATTACTGGAAGAGTTGAACAATATAGCAAATACAATGTAACAAGAGTCAGTAAGAAACTGTTGGGTTTTTTTAATTACATAGTAGAGAGTTGTTTTTCAGTTTTGAGTAAAATATCCATAAAAAGAGTTTCAAACAAATCGATTACTTTCTTACTTTCCCTTTTTTTTTTTTTTTTTTTTTTAAGGAAGAGATGTAGCAGAAATCAGAACTTCTTAAAAGGCATCTCTGTACTAGGCAATAAGAGCTAAATATTCTTCTACTACATTATAAATAGATGTGTTGTTTCACATATGCTTCTGGCCAAAATTGCAGAAAGTTTCCAATTAAACCTTGGATGTCAAATGACATGTCATAATATAGTTGATAATATTTAGTCCTGAAGTAAATCATTTTAACATGGGTATTATTTTAAACATCTTTCATAAAAACACTAGTCACAAAGTCACTTCTAAGGAAAAAAAATCAGCAAGGAAGAAATCAAAAAAGTTGCATTTCTTTTAAAAGGTTATAGAAAACACTAAGCAGACCTAGAGAATTGTTGTGCTTTCAACCAAGAACGTTATCCCATCCTCTGGCACTGCAGACCTACCTAGGCTGCCCCAACATCACCGCTTTTATTAAGATCTATTGAACTGCTATGTATTGACAAAAATCTTTGTAGTAAAATAATTTTCCATCAAAATACACCATTACTGTGGAAAGGTAATGAAGAGCTGTAGGACAGGCTTTAAGAGGCACTGCACTTTCATCTGAAAAGTCTCCTGAAATTCTTTGAACGTTTCCAGGGGATTAATGAGGTATTTTGACAACACACGAGAAACGTCTGGTTTTTGAGAAGCCTTATAAGAGGGAACACTCACATTCTTGAAAATTAAACTGTGTATTTTAAGCCACTAAAAATAACACAATTATTAAAAATCTGGCAGCTCTGAAGAAAAATACCAGCAGATATGGGGAAACACATGGAACTACTGAAGAGCGTCAAACTTGAGTACACACATTTTACAGCCTTTCAACATGACTTAAACACCAATTTTAACAGCTTAATTGAATGTTTCTTATTAAAAGCTATCACAGATGAACTAAAATAAGAACGAGCTAAACTAGTCAGAGTGTAACTAAATCAAAAGCATTCTTCTTTGCAAGTTGGGTGGATTAACTGTGCATATGTGTATTACTCTCCTTGTAGTACACCCTCATCCCTTCAAGAACTGTTAAGGTGCTTTGAGGGTCTCAAAACCTTTGGCAATTAGTGGGAGAGAGAGAGTACTTATTTATTTTTTTTAAGATATGCTAAATGATACAATTAACGTAAGTTTAGGAGAACGTTCATCTCGCATACACAGCAAAATTAGTACAAGCAGACCGTTACACCTACCATTTTTATACGTATTTTAAAATATCTATAGGGCCTATTCCTACAAACTCCCTAGCGCTCCCTTGAATACTTCAATGTGTCGCAACAAGGATATTCGTGTATAAATAAGGGTTCAGTTCCGCAAAGCTTTAGCAAAGAAAACGGGGCTCTCTTAAGCCTCACTTCCGTAAATACCTCAATACTCCTGGAAACTCAGAGTGCTTAAATTTTTAAAGATCTAACCTTATTTAATCAAGCCGGGCAAGAAGCGTACTGAGGTGTCATTCTGAAAACACCTCATAACCCACGACCAGTGAAAAAATCCATATAGACTATTTACGCACGCATTTAAGAGAGCTGATATCTTAGGTGTTCGCAATACTTAATGTGCACTTTCCACAACACGAGAGAGAAATAGGATCTGCTAATCAGTACCAGGCCACAAGACATTTTAAGTCTAAGTACTCCTACGTAAAAAAAAAAAAAATTAAATAATAATTGCCTTTAGAGTGCAAGCAGTTGTACAGGAAAAGGCTGCTTCCTAAACTCTCCTCTCTTCAGTCTACACCCTTTCACAAGCTAAATATTTTACAGAGGCAGCATCTTTACGATGCTTATGGTTGAACACTTTACTTTCTGTAGTCACGTCTCATTATTTACAAGACCTCATCCAATATATGTGTGTTTTAAAAACTTGGCTTGTCTCAGGGCTTCGAACCAGCAAGCGGGGAAGAAAAAAAAACAAAACCACCCTAACACGAACTGCTCCTTTCTTCAGGAATCTACGCATCTTCATAGCTATTCTGTGGTACTTTTAAAGTCTGCAGTACCTTTATGAGTGAAATCAATACCAAGGTTGAGTGGTGAGGGATGTCACTTTTGTGTCACCACCCTCCCCATCCCCAATCAGGTTCTAGATGTGTTTAAGGGCAAAACCTCCACCCCAATCTATTAGTTTTGATAATCCTTTTCCTAGGATCTGTTTGCCTGGCTGGGGAAATTATGCAAAAAGCAATAAAAGTTCTAATTCAATTTCCATGTTAAGAGACGGATTTGAAAAAAAAAAAAAAAATATCAGAAACCATATTCTTTGTGTTTACTAAGAGATATGCACTCCAACATTTAGTGTCATGGAGCTGGAGTTAAAACCAGAAACGGTGAAGATAATTTAGCTGCATGAATGCCTGCTCTTCAGTAAAATGCTGCCAAAATTAAATAGGAATGAAACAGCACTTTGTAGTCATTGGTCGCTCAGCGGGGTTTGCGTAGTTAAAAACCTAAGTGAAAAGGGTGATTGACCTACATTGCTACTAGCTTAGCACAGCTGTACTTTCATATTTTCGCTGCATCCGAGGAAGCTCGTTATTTAATACAACTGAGTTACGTGTAATTGTCAAGTCTTTCATTTTACACTTTTAGGGGCCAGATATTAATCTCAAACGTGCGGCAGGCGTTACTCCGCATCTGGAAATATCCGCGGCTGCCCATTTGCACACAAATCTCAGAGACGGGATTGCACACGGCTGCACCTGAAATTCGGAGGCTGCCCAGGGGTAGGAGGGCCTCACAAATAGGCAGAAATCAAATGAGCAGATGGAACAGAAAGCAAATCCCTTGGCACCCCAAAGGCAAACGCTCCGCTGTTTCCCTATTGTTTTGAGCAGAAACAGCCCGGAACGCACACAACCAAAGCGCAGTTCACACAACTCGTACCTGTGGTTTAAATAAGTAATAACATTCCAGTTAACAACCAGTTTGACATGTTAACAGCCCAAGGGCTGTTAACATAACGACTGGTCATTAATGGCAGTAATGACAAATTTCAAAGGGAATATTGTGCTTGTAAATGGACGTGCTGCCAGTCAGGAGAGAGGACAGAGCAGGATAGGCTGATACATTAAGATGTCACCTTACAGCTCTGGAGGGAAAAAGAAAAGAAGAAGAAAAAAAAAAAAAAAACTTCTTGCATATTTGACTTACTGTAAATGGACTTGAAATATTGGCGTAAACCTAAGTTCCTTAAATTAAGTCTTCACTTTCTAACCCAAGAGTGTATAAGCAGGAGACAGAAGCCTGCAGGGGAATTATACTCTGCATATCATTTTCACCGAGTGCGTTATTTCTAACATCGAGTCCTTTCTTTACTCAAGTCAGTTCTCATCCTCGTTAACAAACCAGAGTTCATTCCGGCTGCGGCCACCCTAATACCCTTGGTGTCATACACCACCTCTGAAACCACCGGAGTGACTTACATGAATCAGATTCCAGGGTAAAGCCTCTCACACCCAAAGCATCTTCCAAGCTCATTACCTCATTAAAGATTTCTTCCATCCCCTCACCCCCCACCCCACCCCGCCAACCCGGAGAAAACGGTTTTCATATAGTAAAATTAACTAATTTTACCAAAGGACAGAGTTAAAGCAAAGCAAGGTTTTAAGTTCTGAAGATACAGATTATTTATAAAAAGCTCGAAGTGGGTATCTCAGGGCTCAAATGGGGAACGAGACCATGTAACAGGGCCGAGGGAGTGTTTAGTTTTTTGGCAGGCATCTCTAAATGAGAGATGCTGGAAGTATCTTTGCAAATAGCCAAAGACACAATCACACAGTTTGCAAATTTAACGATGAATGTTAAAGCACCCAAACTGGCTACATTATTGCTTATAGCATCTGTAGAATGGCTGTCTTATTGAAAGACATAATGAACACAGAGAGACAAGTTAATAAGCAGTTTTACTCTTTATAGTATCGTGCAAGCCACATATCCTCTAGAGGGCACCACATAAATTAATAGGAAGCGAGAACAGTTTTATATGTAGCAAAGACTCCCTTTATGGTTAAAAAGAAAAAAAAAATATTAAGACGATAGTTTGAATCTGTAATCGAACTCTAATCTGATCACTAGTACAAAGTAATTTGTTCTTTAAATTCATATCAAGTGGGTTGCTAAATATGAAAGCTTATTTGACTACAAAGCTAGAGAACATTTAACTAGTTTCTACATTAGCATTAAAAAGATCACTTTTATAGGTTCACTGCATAACTAAGTAGATAAGATGCAATGAGGCAAATGACTATCTGCAATTACCTTAAGTGCATCGGTTTGAAGTTTAGTGTAAATACCAAGTTTAAATCTATGCACTCACAAGAAACGCTAAAAAAAGGCTCATGATAATACAGTTTCATTAGGACTTGATAAACCCGGAGACAAAAGTCAGAAACATCTTAAAATTGATTATAGAATTTCTCATGTATGCCGTTTTCACTGGTGTGAAATATTGTATATGAACAAATAACTGAAACACCAGGTTTGAATGTGGTCACGACAGATAAAAAAAAAATACAGTCTCCTTTCTCTGAACCACTTTGCGTGAATTTTAACCATCTGTTAGCAAGGTATTTACTCCTGTTAGACCAGAGAGCAGCAGTGTGTGCGTGCATCTCTGCTGGGGAAATGCTTTGCTCATCTCTCTACTACTAAATCACTTTTGATTTTGATTTTAAAACATTGGATCTGCTGCACTAGCACTTGGGAAATTCAGTAAGTTCAAAGTCTCCAGTAAATTCGGAACTCGGATCAAGGAGCCATAGCAGAGTTTTCTCGCTCCTGCAGGCATTTGTTGTTGTAGAAATATTCTTAAAATGGGTTTAAAAAATTAGGGTAAGTGTTACCTTCCCCCCAGAAGCTGTTCCGACCCATCTCTATAGACACACGCTTTAAGATCACAAGCGACCTCGGTTCGTGTACAGCAATTCCCTTCTATTCAAACAGTTCCCTGCCGGTTTTTAGAAGTAAGGTTTTGTTACCTGCTTCTTTGGCAGCTTTAACACAATAGCTTTAAGATGCAGACTGTACGCTAAATTCCCAGCACTCTCTCTTGTGTTCAGTTCAGAGTTTTAATGAGTAGGAGAGCACTTTTCCCAATAAGTAGTCCAAGCCCACACCTGAAGAACCCTGATCAGCCTTGCAGCCCCAGCTCAACACACGCACAACGCGTCTGCAAAGGTTTTTGTTCCACTCTAGGAAAAAACAGGTTGTAATACGGAGAGCCAGAGTACCAACAGTTGTTAATAATGCTTTAGTTGTGATTCCTGTTCCATCCTACCCATGCTGTACATCCTGGGAACCGATCAGTGCGCGGGAACCTCCTATTTGGTACCTGCGCTTAAACTGAACTTGTAAGTTAAGGCGTTCAAAGAGACTTTTAATTTTTCCCCAGTGTATTACTGACTTGAATGTCCCTTTAAAAGGAAAAGGCTTCACTACAGGGGCAGGGGAAATATTCCCAGAAGTTCACGTTAGCCTGGAGCAGCTAGTCTCATTAGGCCCCCTCTACAGGGAACGGAGGAAGGGTGCTCCTATAGGAAATAGGTGCTCTGAATCACCCCAGAGGAGCCTTTTCTCTCTATTTACTATTGAGAGCCTAGGGAGACTAAACTTCCCCATTAAACTTGGCTCCTGCAAAGTAGCCCTATTTATTCACAATCTGCTGATAACTGGCCTGGTGCTACTCATCAGTACGTTGCTACGAGCTATAATTCAGGTACTTTTGAGAAGGGAGGTCCACAAGCAATCGAGAAGATGATAGAAAATCAGGCGACGATTTGCTACCTCCGAGAAGGGGCAACAGGTTACAGAGTTAAACTCAGGACCAGGGTAGATTTAAACCTACTAGATACATGGTTATTTAGCACGGGGAAGACATCGGCTGGTCATCTCAGTCGAGCGTCTAACAGCTAACTGGCAACATTCATTAAAGTTTCCAGTGCCACAAACAAAATCCCTTGGCAAACTAAGAGGACAAAAGTGGGTAAGTGAAGACAAGTGAAGCGCTCCTCGCTTACAGAGTTCAAACCCTGCACTGGAGCTGGTGAAAACAGGCCGCTACACTCGGCCACCACCACGCTACAAGGAGGAGGAGGAGGAGGAGACCACCAGTTCCTGGGGAGCACGGTGCTGTGGGAAGAGCAGGGGGGTTTTACCGTCTTCCTCCTCTGAGCACAGGACCCCAGTATTAGCATCCGAAAACCAACAACAACCTGCACAACCTGGTTAGGCACGGGGTTTGATTCAGATTTTAGTTTTATTTCCGTTTTTCAGTATTTGTTTTCTCATCCTCCGCACATACTTGGCCTTGCAGCCCTCGGGTACCGCTTGTGCGATAGCGACTATGTAGGAAGGACTAAACAGATTTGCCAAGTTTGTCAGTGAACGTAAGAAGGACGCGGCCTACCTCAGATAGTCTCTGCGACACAGGATAAGGTTGGCTTTGGTGTACAAGGTAGAGCCCACCTCCCCCAGGCGACAGTCACAGCAGGCACATTTCAGGCAATCTTCATGCCAATATTTGTCCAGGGCCTTTAGAAGATACCGGTCTTTAATCTTACGGTTGCAGCCAGCACAACCTTTCGGCTTGGTGTCTGGCTGGACTGAGAGCATTTGTATACCTGAAATACAACAAGACAAGAGAAGAGTGAAAATAGGTATTCTCCCAAGTTCAAGTCTCGCCCTTTTCTTCCTCCACCTCGCCGCTCCTCCCACACCCAGTTCATTAAAAAGGCAATCGTGTAGAGAGGATGAAATAACCTAGATAGTCCACAGCGAGCTGAAAACAACGTTAAGATAAATTTGAGAGCAGAAACTTGCAGTGCTCTAAGTTCCGCAGCTTCTCTTTAACACCTCATTTACCTGGTCTTTTTGCTGAAAAGAAATAGGATTAAAAAAATTAAAATGAAAAATTAAAGCAGTTCAGTCGAAAAGTCATCCGCTTTCACCCAAAGTATCCAATATTTAGCAACTAAAAGATTAAATAAACAGCATATCTATGATGGCAAACATAGCTAAATCTACATATTTGGACCAATGTGCACGATCTTTATGAAGTATAAAAGCACTCCAGATTCTAAAGAAAAGACTGAAACTATTCAAAGCACAGGGAGAGAGTTTCAGGGAGGTTTGACATAGGCATTTTGATGCTGGCGTTTGTTTTTTTTTTTGTTATTATTACTCATTTGTGTTTTATTTTGGATTTTTTTGTTGTTTGTTTTTTAAGATTTCAGTTCTTGTTAGACACATGAATGAAGCAATCAGATTTCCAAAGACTTCAGTACCAGCATCTCTAGTTACAACCTGCAGTGTAAGTACCTTCCGAAAAATCTGATTTTAAATAATCTGCACAAGGTCAGAGAGTTGCTAGTTTGTCAAGGAATAAAAGGAAAATACATAAAAAACACACCTGCCCCACTTTCCAACCCCAATTTTAGCCAACAGCTAGTTCAGGACAAGGAGTACGGCAGTGTCCATTAAGTATATATGCCTTTCCATATAATAGCTGAGAGCATTTAAATAACAATTCAAATGCCTGAACCACTGTTTAAGGGAGGGAACTGGTAAAAGTGGAACACAGTTGAGCAATGATACGCAGAGCACCGGAGCCAGCTTCCAGAGATCCATACAAAAATCGATTGCCCTCAGTTTTACAGTAAATGGGGAGAGAAGGTCACTGCCCCAAAGTGCTTACAGACTGGTCTCTCTTGGTTAATCGTGTGAACTGCCACCCCATTACACTCGGACCGATTCTCTGAAAGCCATTTCTTAGAATAAACAAAATCACAGCGCTGCAGATGCTTTTGGGGCATCAAACAGGCAACAGAGAGAACTGACACACTGTTCGATTATTAGGTTGTCTCACTGTTTTAAAGCCAATCAGAGATGTAACTTGAAAAAAAATGGTACTCATTACAGTGCATCTGAATATTACTATGAGAATTTGTCAAGACTGGGGAACGGATGCTGTTGCCAGCAAGAAAATCCCACACCAAAATTCAGGGTATGGCCCCCTGTTATTATGCAGAGACTGGGAAAGGTCAAACAGAGTCTTCTAACAAAGAAAGGCAAATCCAAGAGCTCCTTATCAAGAATGCTCTACTACCTACTGTTAAGAAAGCTTTACAGTCCCAGCTTCTATCAGATGATCTTGGTTGGTGCTGTAGCACACCACTACAGACGGGCAGGCTCAGGGAGCGAGAACGTGAACAAGTTGGGGCTTGGGCTTTTGTTTGGTTGGTTGGTTTTTTGTTTTTTTTGTTTGTTTGTTTGTTTGTTTTAAAAAGCTCTCAAAAGGAAAACACGAAAATGAGTACAGCCCTTGAAGCAACGGTACAGTGCGCCTTTACGGATACTCTCAAAAGGAAAACACAAAAATGAGTATAACCCTTGAAGCAATGGTACAGTACGCCTTTACGGATATTAGCGCTGCAAAGACAAGAGGCTAAATGCTACACCGGCTGAGGCGTCCCAGAGACCTGTACGTGTATGTGTACGTGGAACACCTTGAATTTGTGTGGACTGCAGTGACTGCATAGCCAGTTACGTGACTTTCCAGGGTTACCAAGCTGAACTCGCAAGTTTCACCTGCGAGGCTGATCACTGAATGAGTAATAGTCATTCTTATCATGACATAGGAGCACAACGGCCCCGCTCCCCTCTTTGCAATATGCTTTATTGCGTGTTTTGGAGCGATATACGTATCTGTTAAATTAGCCATCCGGTGATATGAAGACAGTTCTAGTAGGTACCCTGAAGTACCACGGCCGTGCTGCTGCATAACATCTAAAGCTCAGAACAAGAGTGGAAGGTCTGTATTTTTCTATCAATAAGTATAAAAAACGGCATTGCTGCCTTCCCATTACTCCCCAATCAATGCTGCACTCGTAGCTTCTTCACCACTTACAGACTTGTAAGATCTGTTTCTCATTCAGACGGGGGAGGACGAGATCCAGCAACCTGCACAGGGCTCTGCGGTAAGTCTATGGCACGTCTATCTGGGAACGACCGCGCATCTCATCCTGAGCAAGCACCGTCAGACACAGGCTGAGCCTTTGCAGTATTTTCAGTTGCCAACTTATTCCCCTGAATCCAGGGTACCTACGTGAAGCGGCAAAGTAGCATGGCTACAAATAAACGACTAAAAGCAGTGAAAATATCAGAGATTTTTGGTGAAGAATCTATACCACACTGTAAAGGGAGGACCTGCTGGTTCTCTAATACCTTTACTTAGTCGAAAAGCCTTAATCTGTAAAGTTGCATATCACGCTAGAGCATAAATACCTGCTAAGTGCCAACAACACGCTTATCCCCAGTCCCTCTCTTCGGCCACGCAGAGGACAAATGCCTAAAATTGGCCACGGTTTATGTCAACTTCTTGAAACTCAGTATAAAAGTTCAGAAGCACGAAGGGCTGTTCTAGGGCTTTAATATATAGCTCGAGGGAAACCAGGATTAACTAGGAACTAACACAGTTAAAGGCTTTAAATTAAAATAAAAAAAAAAAAATCTTAATGTAAAAATTTTGTCGCCTGATAAGGAAGCGGGTTAGAGAGCACAGGCTGACAGTCTCTGATCCAGCCTGATCTACCGTCCTGCACCGTCTGAAGGGAACAAGACGCCACCGAAACGCAGCTAACCCAGTGGATATCTGAGCAAATTGCAATAATCAAGCCAGATAATTCCTGAGGAGGATGCTGCAAAGACGAGGTTATTGTATTACAAATAAAACCGGAGCTTGCACACTCTTGCACATCCCCCTGCACAGGTTTTGAGACATTTGCTACATGAGGAAAGTAGACAGAGCGCTGTCATTCACATTGGTTAGCCCAAACCCTATGGAAGTAGTGTTCGCAACCCTGCACGTCTATTTTCCGGAGGCTGAAAGAGAAGGTGCTGCTGACATCCCACTGGCAGCATCTTCAGATTAGGGATTCAATCTGCAGCAGCTTTTGGAGAGAAGGAATGCTTTTCTCCTCAGATAGATCTGATCTTTTTGCACTTTACTTGAGATGAAGCTGCTTCTATTTTAATGAAAGTTTACAAAAAAAAATAATCCCCAAACTGCTACTTCATTATATATATATATAAAAAAGTAACTCTTTTTTGAAGTGTAGGATGAATCTAAACAAAACAAAGCACAACACAGCGGTCCGATAAGTGTTTTACATATCTCCAAATTCTTTGCACATGCCCTTTTCTTCACATGCCCTGGATTAAATCACTTCATTTTGAAAACAGAACATTTGATTACTTTTCTTTCTGTATAGTACGAGCTAGCTGCCTTAATGCAGATCACCTCATAGACCGTCTTCTCTTCCCTTTCACGTTCCCTTAAGATCTCCAATGCAGTTATACTTTTCAGATATGCACTCATGTATTTTTAGCTCTCTCTTAATTTGGCAATAGGAATACCTGCAGCTTACTGTCAGCCAGCTTTTCACAAGCTGCGATTTAAGTACCCATTTATTTCTTAGAACACAGGGAGGACCCTTTCAGAGGCTGACAGCACCCACAAAACCATCCAAACTGCTCGCCACTGAAATATCAGGGAGCAGCACACAGCACCGCTTCCCGGCTGCCCTCCTCTCCCCCTCCCCCAGGAAGCTAGAGTTTGTGGAGCACTTCAAAAAAAAACCCCATACAATTCCATAAGTGCTATACCTAGACTGTTTAAAATAAAAAATAAAAAATAAAAATAAAATCAAACCCCGCTTTCCCTTCAGTTCTGCAGAGTCCTACCCATGCTCTGCATCACAGAGCAGGTCTGTTCTCAGAACTGAGAGATTTCAGTTCCTAGTCTGTCACTGTCAAACGAACCCCAGAATGCTTTCAAGGGCTTCCTCTATCCTTCCCTCCCTCCTTTCACCCCCGGTCCCCAAGATACTGCACATAAATGGCATAGCTGTGTCAGGAATAAGGCTTCTTAATCACTATCCACCACCTTTAGGATTTCTGAAGGGAAAACTTCATAACCTGATTTACAGGTTTTTGGATTTCCCTTGTTCTCCCGAAATAACTTTGACGCAACTGACTCCCATTCCTGGTTATTGTTATTATTGTGTGATGGAACATCGGCAAACAATTTGTAACTATGAATTTCAGGATAAAGAAGAAAGATTGGTGGAAAAAGCTAAATTAGGCTCCTGGAGGAAGGCAGAGAAACAAAAATCCATTTCACTCCAATCATCGCCCTTCTCAAATCACAAGAGAATGAAGATGTGCCATAATGAACTGTATTTCGTTAGTGATGTAGTGGCATCTCTAAGCAGGATCGGTCCCTGATGGTGCTGAGTGCAGCATAAGATCCTCAGAACTCAGTTTCTGGTTTGTGATACAGACGGTCTTTGAAAGGCACATTAAGAGAGGAAGAGTTGGAAATTACTATGCACCAGATCACTTAAAAAAAACTTTTAAAGACCACTCTGCCCTCCTCCTTTGTGGAGGCACGAACACGGTTCTACCAAGGACAGTAGTATGTACAGCAAGAAAGGGAAAAGTTGCCTCTACTTCAAAAATAAAAACCAGTTTGGAGCAAATTAGGTATCAGTGCACTGGTCTTTAAAAGTCAGCGAACTGACAGACAATATGCAGTCAACAAGAGAGTTAGAGATCTAGTAGAAGATAAAAAGAATACTTTTCCGATGCTTTCCCTCTTTGTAGCTTCATCCTAAAAGCATTCAGAGCTCCAATTATTCAGGACAATACACAGACAGGCTTTAAAAAAAAAAAAAAAAAAAGTTAAGGTTTCAGAAGCTAAGAAACATTTCAGAACTCGCATGTAGCACATCAGGAGTCGTAACTAGTTTTAGATTGGCATGTAAATTGTTCTGTGGAAAATTCTTATTGCCTCCGAGACCCTGCTATTCTGAGTTATTTGACAGTTTAAGGGAAATCATAATTAAAAAAAAGAGACATAAATAATAGCCTGTGCAGTGTGGTGCACAGAAATAAGTAGAACCATTTCATTTAAACTCTGGTGAGCTTTTAATTGCCTGGATTGCATTGTGAACCAGCCTAACGGTTGATTGCCTCCATTATGCTCTCTTGTTCTGTGCCATTCATCCGCACAGTCTCAGCTTCTGTAGTTAACACAACAAAGTAACCGCAACTCCATAACACTCAGGGTTTTTTTTAAAAAAAAAAAAAAAAATTAAAAGTAAGGATTTTAGTAGTCTGAATATAGTCTCTTCTATATACTTTTGAGTTAATTTTCCATGGTATATAACTAAACTTCACCTCCACCCCTTCTTCTACAGAGGAAACTGATTTTTTTTTTTTTTTTTTAATAAAGAAGCTGGGTTGGAAAGCGGGGGGGGCGAGGATGGGGGGGGGGGGGGGGAAGAGAGAGAGAGAAGAGGTTAGGTAAAAACTAAAAATGGGACTGCAGTCCCACAGCTGGGAGCAGTGATACAGATTAAAAGAATTTGGCCAACATGGCTAGTCGACTGCCAAGAGACACCAAACAAAAGATTCCTCTTCTTCTTTCCCCTTCTCTTTCTGAAAGCTAGATTGGGCCTAAAAGCTTGTTTCTCTCTGTTCACTGGCCCAGAGCATCCCTGCAGGCTGTAGCCCCCTAAGGGACAGCACAGCAAATAGATGTACCCAGATCTCAGGGACTGGAGCTGCTTAGCTATGTTCCTACCCCTGTCGCGTCCCCCCCACTTGTCTCCTCTCAGCCCCCCCCCCCCCCCCCCCCCCGCTCCCTCCCTCCCTCCTTTTTTAGAGCAGTGGTGCTGGGAACCAATTTGATTCCCCTTTTCTCCAATGCAGCTGCAAGGCTCAGAGATACTGACATTTTTCCACTCTTATCAGTTTAATTACAGTTACCATGGCAGCAAAGTGCTAGTGCTTGGCAAAGGCCAACAAGAGATTTGCAAGACTGAGTTCAATTTTGATGCAGCTCACATGCAAAATAAAAAAAATAAATAAATAAATAAGAAACATACACTCTACAACAAAGAATCCCTTTTGGAGTCGGACGCTCGAGCCTTTTGTGCCAATTCCCTTTCAAGCCTGGCAGGGATGGGGCGATGGGGAAGAAGAGGGGAGAGGGAGGTGCCGGCAAAGCACGTAGCGAGATTTGTTGCACCCGGCGAGATTAATTGCCTTCAACCGCCGTCCTACAAAGCTGTCCGAGGAAGCGGCATTTCGGGTCTCTTTGGAGCACCCGCAAACACCCACGCTGGCTACGGCGACGCGTTCGGGACCGAAGAGGCAAGAGAAACACTCCGCTCGCCTCCCCCCTCGACACTCCCCCCCCACACACACCCCGTGTCCCCGTGTCGTGTGTCCCCGTCCCCCCCCCCCTCCATCTCTACCTTAACGCGCACCGCTGCTGCTCGGTGCGCACCGAAGCAGGAGACCGCCGCCTTACCAAAACTTTTCTCCTTTTTCTGCATGAGTTGATTTACGGGTGCCCGGAGAGCTCCTTCGCATGGAACCACCGAATCCCGGTCAAAAAAAAAAAAAAAAAAAGAAGGGAGAAAAAAAAAAAAAAAGTAGCAAGTGCTTCCCCCGGCTGGGGTCAAGTGAGCGGGAGCGCGGCGCGCCGCAGCCCGGCGGGCGCGGAGGCGGGGGACCGGGGGGGAGGACGGACACGGGAGGGGATGGAGGGGGAGTTGGGGGGGGGGGGGGTGACGGCACACCCCGAGCCGCCGGCCCCGCACGGCGATGGCGAGCCACAAAGCCACATGCTCCCCTAACTCTGCCCGTAAGCCTGTAATCCCAGTGGTCTCTTAGCTTTGTTGTAACAAATGGGTTTGATTAAACTGTCACATGCGGCGTTAGCATACCGTATCGTGCGCGGTATGAAGGGAGAAGGGGGGGGGGGGGGAATAGATGGTAAAAGGAAAAAAAAAAAAAAAAAAAGAGGGAAAAAAAAAAAAAAAGGCTCGTAGGCAGAAGTACTATTTCATAACGCCAGCCTGGCTGCCCTTCTCTCACGCCGGTCCGAGAGAGGCTGCGTGAGGACCCCGGCAGCCCCCGGCCCGGTCTGTGTGTCCCCGTTCCCCCCCCCCATCCCACCCCGGGGCTCCCCACCCCGGCAGCAGCCGCGCTCCTGCCTCGGCTCTGCCCAAAGGGTTAAACCTGCACCGAACCGGTTGCAAATTAAACTGCTGTACGGGGAGGCTTGTGGATTAAAGCCGGGGAGTGGGAAATTAACCGACTCCCTTGATAATTGAGAGCACGTTTCGAGAAGCTCTGGAAGAAGCAAGAATAATAATAACAATAATAACGGGGGGTGGGGGTGCGTGTGCTGCAATTCATTGTTAACTTTGACTGCTATTTCTCGAGACATACAGTTGGATGGGTTTCGCTCAGCATCCTCCGCTTGCATGTATTTCATGTCTCATCATAAAAATAATGAAGCCTCACATGATTTAAACAAAACAGTCTCAGCAGAGCTGCAGCTTGAGTGAAAGTTGCAGTGCAGAGATGTGTGTGTGTGTGTGTGTATTGCAGCCCCGGCTTATGACTCAGAGAGAGAGAGAGAGAGACAGAGAGAGAGAGAGAGGGAGAGTGATGCAGACACACATACACAAATGACCCAAAGCTTATGTACACAGTTGCCTCACTTACCTTCTCAATTAAGCGATACAGGGGAGGCAGTTCAATAAGCACAGTGGCTGCTTTGTAGCTCTTCTCCTTGGAAAAGGTCAAAAAGAAGCATTGTTTGGGGAAAAAAAAAATAAAGAGGGGGTGGGAGAGATGGGGAGGGAGATCGCTATTCTTTAAGTTTAAAATAATGAGGTCCTCAAGGATCCGCCAAGTAATTGTGTTGACCGCATCCGAGCTACAGGTGTCCTCCTTTTAGTATCTTGCAGTCCAAGGCTGTCTGTCTCCGTCCTGGCTGAAGACAACTTACCTAAAGCAGCGTGTGAGGAGCCGAGTTGAATGAAGTCAGGGCTTTATCAGCTGCAAAATGCAATCCCTTACCAGCCAGACATAATACAGCAAAAGAAAAGGTCACTCAGTTATTACTGAGCCAGCAGAGCCCAGGCAGCTCTTGTGGAAGACCACAGAGAAGCAACTCCCTTCCGATTTAAGGCTATTTACCTCTCTCCCCCTCCACCCACCCTTCCTCTCCCCCCTCCCCCCTCCCAACTCCCCCTTTCTCTCTCTCTCTCTCTCTCTCTCCCTCTTTCTCTCCCGTTCTGCAGCTCGCTCAAGTACAGCCGCCCTCGGAAAGTGCAAAGCAGCCAGGAGACAGATTGGGCTTTGTTGGTAATTTCCCATGGTGAAAATTTACAAGCCTGCAAGTGCAGTCAGCAAAACCACATGCATATGCTAGACACAAACACCAGGGACACACACACACGCACACGCAAGTGACCTCTACTGAAGCGGCTCAGGATCACCTTCCCAGAGAGCGCTCCAGAAACAGACCCGGGAGAAACAGGGGAGCGTCGCGCCCCCCCCATCACTCCTCCCAAAATACTTTGCTTAAACAAAACAATGAGTTGCCTACGCAAAAAAAATAAGAGGGTAAAAAAAAAAAAAAAAAAACCACGGCGAGATACATATCTCTCTATTAATGAGTAATGAGAAAAATCCCTGAAGGTGAAAACGCTGCCTTCTCTCCGTGCTAGATCTGAGCCGCTCGGCAAGGAGTGGAAACTCCAACGGGAAAGTTTCCCCGCTCCCCGGCGCGGTCCCCGGCCGCCGGCCCCGCGCCCCGGCCCCGGCCCCCCCTGGCCCCCCGGCCCCGCCGCACGCCGGGCACCGCTCGCCACATGCCACCACCACCCTTCACTGCACTTTTTAAGCTGAATGCTGAAGGAAAAGAAGCCGTTTCCCCCCCTACAGGATCCTCGTCCCAGGAGCTGAAGAAAGATCCCGATTCCCTACCTAGTGGTGAATTGGGGGGTGGGGGATTAATAGACACGAGGGTGTTAAAGGTGTTGAACGCCCTTGACCAAGAGACAGACAGACATGCAGACACAGAAGAGATACAGCAAGTTTTGATATTCAGGCACACTCACATATGATTGTTTCTTCGTGTTTTATAATAAAGATGTTGAGCCTAGCCTGCTGTAAATAAAGTTAAAAAAAAAAAAATCCAAAGCATCTTCCTCTAAGAGCCATCTGCAGTTGGAGAAAGACCAGATTAAGAATTTGTGAATACAGTTTTCAGACTTCAAAGTGAATATCTGTTGTCTGCTATTAGAAGCACCACACTAGATTTCCACAAAGCTTTGAAAGATGTCAGCTTACAATATACCCTAAATTTGAATGACACTCATATTATAGAAGTCTTTCAAGACCCAAGAAAGATTTAAAAGCATTGAAGTGCTCTGCCATCTACACCCCTCCCTCATATAATCCAGCAGTTCTAATAAAAAAAAAAAAAAAAAAAATCAAAGCAACCTCAGAAATGCATATGTTTAGGACAGGTCCCCCCCCTCCCCAGTAAGCCTCTCTTTCTTTTTTTTTTTTTTTTTTAATATATATATATATATAAAGGTTCCTGGAACAAGCATATTGTGCAATGAACAATTCCTGAATCTCTTGCCCCCTCTCCCTCTAAGTAGTAACAAAACTCAGCCACAACCAACCTGAGCAAGAACCCGAAAAGCACAACCAGAGGCAGCAGACTACCAGAGCCCCTTTCTGCTGACTTGATCTGCACATAGAGAAAAGCGAAACTTGCCAGAAACCTGCTTCTCCCCTGCATGCACCCATACGCTCAGAAGAGCCTCACTTCCCTCTGTTTATAGACTACCTCTGCCACAACCACTCTGAAAATACAGCAGTGTGAGTGTGTGTGTGTGCCTCTCTCCACCAATGCACTCAGAGAAGGAGAAGAAAAGAGGGAGGGAGAAGTTATGTGTGGGGAAAGGGAGAAATAAAATCAAAACAAATGGTACAGCTAATGAGGACAATTAAATTAATTATGTTCAAGGAGATGAGATTTTTTTTCCCTCCAACTGTATGATCTGTTACCCCTCGCTGGCAACTGCT
>NC_138905.1:71727864-71770364 GCF_965231255.1 Vanellus vanellus
CTAAGGCGAAATTCCACAAAGTACGTTTTCCATCTCAACGAAGTGATCAGTGTCATGGTACGAGGACCACATCTACATGGCCTGGACAGTCTAGAGTCCCTCATCAAGTTTCTCCTTTACAATTTCTTATACCTTTTGTTATGCTGTGCAATCTCTTCACATACTCTTTTCAAAAAAAAACAACAAAGCCACAGAAGGATATCCATAAATAAAAGGTGGATCAGTTGTGTTCAAACCTTCTCTGTCAAGTCCTAAACAGGAGTCGCAGTGTGTAAGGAGAAAAAGGCATATAGTAGGAAACTTAAAATGCAATGTGGCTCATAGTCTCTACGGAAACAACTCAGGATAAAGTTTGCCAAAGTACTTCAGAGGTTTAGGAATTAATCCTATTTTCAAAGGTCAGTTAAGAAATTATGGGTCTGTCCATCCACTTTCAATGAAATTTAGGCTCTGGAGGTCAATCGGAATACACAGAAAATGTGGAGTTAAAAAGCTCCATAAGTCTCTATGGGATCTGGGTTTAGGTTGTCCCTTATTTCCAAGTTTTCGCTTACTATTTCAGAAGACCATTTCCAACTTGCATTACTTTTGAATGCTGAAGTAATGGTTATGTACCTTAAGTATCCGTTTTGTCTCTAACAACATCTCACCTTCAGCAACCTCCTTCCCAACACACATTAAAAATTTCTGCCTTATTTTTGCTTCTCTCTGAGTCTTTCTGAACCCTACCAGCAAGTGGAGCCCTCAGCTCTGAATTAAGCAGGCAACAAGTCCACATCCTTCAATAAACTCAGGCTATCTTCAGCGTGGGATGAAGACTGGTACCTGCAAGTTTCATGGGCTCCTTAGCTGAGAGAAGTTAACTACTAGCACCCAGTCTCACAATTTTACTAGAGATTAAGGGTTGGCGCACACAAGCCTCCAGCTGGAACATAGGTACCAAAATGCAGGCCTCTGACAGGCAGAAAGGGGTTTTGGGGAACTCCTTGGTGCCTAAGGTGTTGCAGTTTGGGTGCCTACACCCTTTTGCGGGAGGCTGAACAGAATCCCTCTAGGACTTGGTAGGAGCGCTGAAGCGCACACCTCCATTCATGCCCTCTGCGGAAAGGAAACGGTGTGGGATGAGGCTTCAAAGTTGCTTTTATGAAATGTCCCATGAGGGACTGGCTTGGCACCATCTTTAGGGATATAATGCCACCTACTGAATAGCCACTACTGCAGCCTGGACCTCCCACGCTTTTCCCAGGGGATTCACAGTAACATACTGATCCAAGCCTGACCATGCCTAACATATGAGTTATGAGGCGACCCAAGCCCTACAAAGTGGCACGGCTTTAGGCTATTTGCCAATAATTAGCTATATTTATTGATTCATTTCTGAAAATGACCGTTTTTATGGGCACCTGGTACCCCTAGTGGAGAAATAGCTATGCCTAATTTTCACCTTATTGTAAGGGGGGAGTCTATGACAACTGCTTTGAAAAGTATCCTGTCCATCACCATTCATGATTCCTCCCGTGGACACAGATGCTTCGTGAAGAGTCAACGAGATTCTCTGGTAAGAGAACATGAAGAGTAGCAGAGTGAAGAGGTCAGAATTAGAAAATCCCAAGGTAACAGTTAAGACCAAATGGGATTTATACCAGATTGATGTATATGTTTGTAGAAATGTGCCGTAGCACAGTCCTGAAGTAAGAACGCGCACCATTAGTACAACCACGGAATAAGGTCTCGTTCAGTTATTAAACATCCCATTTCTCCAGCTTTAGGCCCTGTATAAGACAGCACCTTCAAACCCTACAATTAGTACAAAGCCATGTTTTGTTTCCCCCCCTCCCTCTGGTGTGCTTACCTAAGTATGCAAGTAATTTACAAAGAAAGATTAATTCAGCAGTTCAAAATCCTTGTGAGAAAGAAGGATTCCTCCCATCTCAGAAAGAGAAAGCCGAAACGCTGGCACTGCAACTTTCAGCAGGGCCTATGCGCTTTGGGTACCTAACGTTTCACAATTCCTTTTCAACCATTTGGTATCTCATGGTTCTTTACATGCTGAAAGCACAGTTCCCATTCGTTTCAGGTAGGAGTATTTTGGTACCTTTGCCAACCTGACCCCAGGTGCCTTGCATTAGGAATTCACAAACAAAGAGCACAGAGTTAGTAACTGTAAAAAGGGATAAAAGAGGTAGAATCCTATTCATTTTTCAGCTACAAAAATCGAATACTTTGACCAGAAGACTATCCTTGTTTTCTTGCTGTGATACCTTGTGTTAATCGCTTTACATCCCTTGTAAAGGATGAGGTAGGGATCCTGTAGATGCTAGCCTTTTCCGCCATATAGTTCAAATTTTTTCCCAAGGTAGGTTTCCCTCATGCAGTGAACGAGGCAGGTGACTGTGTTATTAAAAGCAGTATCATGATTTGTATTCATAAGGGAAGTGAATTGAAGTTGCATGTAAATGCAATAATACTGGTATTTCCTGTATGGAATAGCAGTATACTTGGCTTTTCATCACAAATATTTTTAATGTAGCTCCTCAATTGAAAAAAAAAAAAAAAAAGAACAAACAAATCAGGAAGGATAAAATAAAAAAAAGTCCAACATAGAGAATCACACGGACTTTAAGATTGCTTAAAGCAACCTTGAGTCTCTGGACCGTAGACTAGGACAGTGTCAGCGCCTCTGGCAGTGACACAGCCAGCAACGTCATGCCCACTTTCCTGATAGTTCTGCTTGTTGAAAACAGTGTGGGACGCCTAACTTTTGTTTGTACCATTATCTTCCTTACATTTTCTCTTCCGTAGTCCTCTTCTGCTCCTCTTTGAGTACTATCTTCCGCCTTAGCTCACCTGGCTGTCTCGTGGTGCTGATTTGCTATTTCACTGTCATGTCCCGCAGCTCTTCTCTCCCTTTGACTTTATTTTCTCCCCCTGAAATGCTGAGCTAAGTAAGGGGCACAGCAGAGCTTTGAAGCCCCTCTTCTAAGAGCTTCCAGGGTGCCTAGGTGGGGAGAGGTGAGAAGCGCCAAGAGTTTGCTTTCGGGCCATGGGCATGGCCACAGGGCAGCCCGGGCAGACAGGAGGAGGAAGAACAGGGAAAGGATTAGAGCATTTAAGTGGCAGCTGAATCTTGGGAAAATATGAAAGTTAAGCTCTGAAGTCTCTACTGATGCATATGAACCAGAATCCCTGCGAGGCTCTTAACTTTGCCAAATTTGGGCAGCTTTTCACAGGGATATAAGAATTCATATCCCTAGCATGAGGGTGATTTTTTTACGTGACCTTTTATATCCCACTCCAAAGAAAGGAGACAGTAGAGATTCGAAGTCAGTATTTCTTTTTTTTTTTTTTTTTTTTCCTAACAATGGACAAAACAACATGTTTTTCTCCTAGTTCTTTGTTCTCAGAAATAGCTGAGCAGTTTTAACTGAAACTCAGAAAACAAAAGGGGAGGAAGGGAAGCCTGAGGCAGACTTCTGCTGTAGAAAATTTCAGTGCAGATTCTGAGAGTCTGGCAAAACTAGAAACAACTGAAAACAGGACTTTATAATAGAGCGCATTAGGTACCTTTAAATTATAGACACCCAGAAACTGGTGCGTAGAGCTGCGGCTGTTTCATTGTCTCCAGCCCTGAATTGGTGATCCCAAATAAGTGTCTCGACTTCTTAGGAGATCTGCTGGGTTCATAGCATTTTTTTGGAAGTGAGGCTGCTAACTTAGGTGCTTAGATATGAACTGATGTGTCAATTTTAGGCACACATTAAAAGAAAATAACTGGGGCTATGCGCACTTAGACAAGGACCCAAGCTGAGGAGCCGTCTTTCTGCTGAACCACCACCTCTGCTGCCTTTAGCAACCATGTATATGCTTGCAAGAGGTGGTATATGCGTCCACGAGTGTCCGCACCTTTGAGCGACATGCGAGGGTTTTGTGTTTTGTGCTCACCATCCCTGTCAATTTTTCTAGGCGCAGATCATGGAGCGTGCCCCTGTCGCTGAATCTCAGAAGGTTTGTCTCCATTCAGACTTCTGAGAGGTGTACGTCTCTGGGCCCTGTGGCATGATATATCAGAAAAACCTTCAGAAACCTGGGAGTTCACTGTCAGTCGCACGTGAAGTTTGCGAAGCTACTCTGGAATTTTAAATGCCTTTTGCTGGGGAACAAATGGGACAGGTAAAACCGCGGAGCGATAATCAGTATAAGGTCACCGTATAAAGATCTGCTTGAAACATGAAATTTTAAGGAGAGCCTGTACGTGTTTATTTGAAAAAGGGCTTCAGAGTAAGAGGTGGACAAAGTGTGGATTAAGGCCCACGTAAGGAAAAGGCTGTAATTCTATATTAATTAGTTTCTGCATAATTAAATATTTCTCATTTTGAACAGTGGCTGTGAGCTCCCTCTGTCCTTGGCAAAGTTTGAAATGTAATTTTATGGCTTTGACTCTTCTCTGGTGCACTGCAAGTATATATTAAGCAGTTTCCTTTTTTCTTTTTTTTTTTTTTTTCCCACTTTCGTCGATGTGAATGGCGCTCTGAAAGTGAGGCTAGCTATTTTGTTTATTGCAGGAGGTTGGATGATGATTAGAGAAACAATTAATGCCTTTCATCACTAAAATACATGAGAGCAAAGAGTTGAAAACACTAGGAAACGTCCACCTTTCTTAGACTTTGATGTTTGGCATCTTGGCAGTCTGATACCAGTTTTGTGACCGTAGGTTATTAACAAAATTGGATTCTTTCCAGAACTTTATGAAAGCTGATACATTTTCAATTGTCTAGACTTTGCTAGGCAACCTTATATTATGTTCTGACTGTGAAAGGTGGATGGTGTATTAGTCAACTATGCCACACCTAGATATGAAATATGTGTAGCCGTGTTAATTTGTTGAACCTGAGGTAGATTGACCTATGAGATAGTAATCTGGGCTTTGCACCCACTTTTACTCAGTGTCATACACCAACCAGTTAGTTCGAGTGGCACAAACTCCCCTGACACCCGACTCTGCCCCCCTATTTCATGGGATCTTAGTCAATGTTGGAGACAAGTGTGTGGGCGGTAGCAAAACAGTGAAGATTCAGCCCAGACAAGAGTGACAGTGGTGAGAGTAAGGCTGGGAGAAAGAAACAGCAGGTGTGTTGAGAAACCACCCAGAATTAGGGAGTCCAAGTTGTGCTCTTTCCAGTGTGGACCTCACAAAATACCTTCGAGACTTCCTTGAAATATGGTTCTCACAGGACGTGGATATGAACATTGTACCGATTGTCTTGGGCCCTGGGAACGCTGAAAAAATCTGACCCGGTGCCCATCTCTATTCAAAAGGTTTTCTTCAGTCTTCCATAACTAAAAGGTGGCAATTCTCTAAAACCTACCGTTGGCATCTGCATCCTTTCCACTTTGAGACTTAGATGTATGCCAAATGTGTATGACTTACACCTTAAAATGATTCGAATACTGATTCTGGTGCAGACTGTGACTGTCTGGCCAGAGTATGTTGTAACGTACCTCTGCTCTTTGCAAGATGCTTGCTATTCAAAACTGAGTGAAAGTTATTGAAAATTATTTTAGCTGATCCTTTTAACAGGCTATTTTTTTAGGTATCTGTGTATTACCATAGATATCATCTGCAGAGATGCATAAATGATCGAGCTTTTCTCTTAACAGAAAGGAAATGGTGATAGGGGGTTTCCATGAAGATTCTTTGATTTCAGAATTTATTCTCCCTGAGGTCCAAAATAGCCCAAATTTAACTTTCAGAACATGCTGCAGAGCTATTTTTTGCTGAGCTTTTGCTGAGGGTTGAAGAGCATGAAGCAAGCTGGGATTTTTTTTTTTTTGTGATTCTGGGTTGATTTGATTTATGTGGGCAGGGAGTTATTTGGACTGAGCAAGTAATTTTGTTTGTTATGAATATTTTTAATTAGTTATAAGCCCTCAAAACTTTGGGATAAAGACTTTTTGTTTATACTTGGGAAAAAATGAATGAAATAGATTATATATTTAAGCCTTTTTTGTAATGATTTACTCTTCCTTGTAATTGTGTGTAGTGAACAGATTATCTTTTATTTTATGATTCGGTTTTCCTTTAAGTGCTTCTTCCCCTTTGCTGGCACATCAGAGAGAATCTGTTGAATTTAATTGGGCTCTCCTTAGGCTCATGATCTCGCTTGCCAGGTCAGTTTTATAGAATTCTCATACCTTTTTGGAAAAATGATGTGATTTGTGGCTTTGGCTAAAACAGTTCTGATCAGCCCTTCCAAATTCTGAGGGCTACTCCTTGGCACAGCAGCCTCGTAGCTCCAAGAGGCCTGGCCCTTGGCAGAGAAGCCGGAAAGATGGATGCTCATATCCTGAGCGAGAGATTTGGCAAGCCCCGTGGAATGCCGCATTCCCCAGAAGTTTCAGATTTGTGAAATACTGAATCAGTGGCTGCTTAGTGGGAAATGATCACAAAGCGATCACAGTGAATTCTGATACCTTTTTTTGGAAAGAGGAAAATGCCCAAATTAATAGAATATATGAAGAATATGATGCTGTCCACCCGCCTCTTTTTGCCAATGGGAGACTGTTCCCTACCAGCGCTCTGTTTGGTTTAATGAAGCAATGACAAATCTATCACGAATAAGTCTTATTGTCTCTTCCCCTTCCTCCGTACAGCCAGCTTCTTCGCTTCTGCTCATCCCACTTAAATCACTTAAATCAAAACAAATATGAAAACATTTCCCTTTAATTAGTATTTGTATTTAGCTTGCGCTTCTTTCACCTTTCAGTTTTCATTAACACGTATAAAGATAAAAACAGAATAAAAGTTAATATTTGGGCTCCTATGCTGACTTGTGCAGTAGAGCTATTGCTGGAAATGACTAACAGCAGTCTGGTGAAGTGGGTGTACGTACCATTCAGACTATAGGTGCTCATTTTTGTGTTTGTGTATGTGGGTGGGCTTTCTGGAAGCAACTAAATGACTTAGGAACTAGAACTCCTAAATTGGACTTCTTGTTTTTGCAATTTTCTCACCCTACCTCTAAGATAGGCTGAACCCAAACCTCAAATAGCGGTATCCTTAAGCACTGGTAGCAGAGTGAGAAATTTAGATTGGTGCTTTGTCAGTTCAACCATTATAGAAATTTAATGTATTTTTAAATTATGTCTATATTCAATATGTGACCACAAAAATTTGGGGCTTCTTTTTGATTCTACCTTTTCCGTTCCTGGATTAGGTATATTTCACCTTTGCAGGCATCTGTGACTCAAACGTAAGAAGTCCCACAAATTGTCTGTGTGCAAAAAAGAATAGACACAGGGCAGTTAAATCAAAGAGAACTAATTTCCAGAGAATCATACAAAGAAATTTATTCAACTAAGATGGCAAGATTTTACAAGTAAACTTCCCAAGAATGGGTCTCAGGCTCCATCCTTCAGGGTGAAAAACTTGTGTTTTAGGAAACAGTCTAAAGAGATATTGCTTTTTTGGGGTGTTGGTAGAGGAAGAGAATATGATAGTCCAAAAATAATGAATTTACGGTGTAAGCTTAGTCAGAAAAGAGTCATCTTCGGTTCCGTCACACTAAATTATATTATTGACATTGGGTAGCGGCTTGTATCCTTTGTCAGTTGATGTAGATGTTTTGGGCATAAAGCTCAGGAGAGTCTTCAGTGTCTAGAATGTTGCCTCTTCCTTTTCAGCTCATTCAGATCAAAACTTGCTATTGGGAATGTGGTCAAGTCTTCTTCCCTGTGATTCCTTGAGAATTTCGGCTTTTGCTGTGCCCTCACAAGCTGACTGGGCCAGAGCTGAGACAAACCATATTGGGCAGACATCAAATATTTGTGTTTCAGCAAGTAGACTTTTATTTATGTTTGGGGTTTTTTTTTTTGGTTTTGTTTCTTGGGTTTTTTTTGTTTGTTTGCTTTGTTTTTTACACAGGGCCATTTCCTAAATGCCTCAGATATTATAGAACCTAGATTTAATCCTGAGGAGATCCTGTTTTGGATTATTTAATTCTCATAAAAACCCACAAAAATATTAATGTGTGGACAAATATGCCATAACGTTAAGTAGACACCCATAGAAAGAATGTAAATATATGAATTCATGCATATCATGTAAAACTTAATCTGAAATTAGGGCAGATCCTGCTAATGAGAGAAATGTCTTTCCCCTTCCATTGAGAATAGGAACCTGATCTGACACATTTTCTTTTTTTAAAAACACCAGGTCCAATTTATTTCCTGTGACAGAAGACAAAGGGACTCCATCAAGTCTATCAGAATGAGCCATTTTTAAGAGCACATTTAAGTAAATGGACTTCTGGATATTCTCTGAAAGGGAAATAACAAGGGTGGAGAGAAAAAAAGGGGGGGTGGTGATTCTAAAAGCATCTTATTATAGTTTTAATTTAGATGGGCTTTGGTGCTAATGATTCATTAGGTTATGCCCTTTAAATGGTCTTGTCTTGAAAATGCCAACATTTTGAAGCAGACTTGAAGATATTTCTCAGACATCAGATCTTGCACTTGTTATTAAGATGAGCTTTTTATTTTTTTTAATTTAAGAACATCTTGTAAATTATATACGCTGCAGAACTTTTGCAGTTTTGCTTTCTGCCTCTGGACTGACTGGGGGAGGTAGTAACACACTGAATTAATGTCTGTGTTTCATTACTTGGAGTAACGCTGTGGCGATGAGATATCTGCAAGGCTTGAAAAGATGAACGTGAATTATCATTTCAAGTCCCAGCTACTTACAGAACACAGAGGAAAGCAGGAAAAGACTGGTATGTGCAGGTCTTTGAGGGATGCAGGGTAGAGGCTGACTGGTTACTATTATCATGAGCAAGCAATGTGCCCTTGTTGCCAAAAAGGCCAATGGAATCCTGGGCTGCATAGGGAAGAGTGTGGTCAGTAGGTCGAGGGAGGTCATTCTCCCCCTCTACTCTGCACTGGTGAGGCCACAACTGGAATACTGTGTCCAGTTCTGGGGTCCCCAGTTCAAGAGGGACAGGGAACTGCTGGAGCGAGTCCAGCGAAGGGCAACTAAGATGATTGAGGGATTGGAGCATCTCCCTTATGAGGAAAGGCTGAGAGAGCTGGGACCCTTTAGCCTGGAGAAGAGAAGGCTGAGGGGAGACCTTATTAATGCTTAGAAGTATCTAAAGGGTGGGCTGAAGGAGGATGGAGCCAGGCTCTTTTCAATGGTTCCCAGTGACAGGACGAGGGGCAACGGGCACAAGTTAGAACACAGGAAGTTCCGTTCAAATACACGGAAAAACTTCTTAACGGTGAGGGTGACAGAGCACTGGCACAGGCTGCCCAGGGAGGTTGTGGAGTCCCCTTCTCTGGAGATTTTCAAGACCCGCCTGGATGCAGTCCTGAGTAATCTGCTCTGGGCAATCCTGCTTTAGCAGGGGGGTTGGACTAGATGATCTCTAGAGGTCCCTTCCAACTCTGAAACTCCGTGATTCCATGATTTCTTGAATTTCTGGTGTTTGCATGAAAGCACAAGTTCGCGATTTTCCTTGTTGCCTTAATTTCAAATCTTGTAGAGGTGTGAGGAAGGCAGCTTAATGTGGCCTGCTCCCTTGCCTTATCTTTCATGGACATTATGTTTTTGTTGATAATTCTTTCCAGTACCCCTACAGCTCGCGGGAGCTGTGGTCACAGGACAGAACTGCCCTGTGCTGGGTGCAGTAGAGGCAGAGGGGAAACAAAGGGAAATCTGAAGGGAAAAGGTAACGTCTCTGCATGCGGCAGTTTGACGATGAGGCATTTGATATTTGGGGAGCCTTGGGAAGAGTTTAAAAGAAGGAAGGTAATTGGCATGGCTTTGTGGATATTTGCAGAGAACTCTTTCAAAACCTGTGATGTGCTGGGAGAGAAAACATACACTGGCAGTCTGGAAATGTGACAAGTGGCTTGTGAAGAATGACATCGTGACCTGATGGTGAAAGAGAAATCATAGGGTAGGGGAAAACAAATATCTCGTGTCTGATGCAGTAGAAAGGAGGAACCAGAGGGCACAGTGAGAGAAATTACATGGGCCCATCCTAAAGCAGTGGACTTCAGATAATGGACTTCACTGCAGTGTTTTGCATGAATATAAGGGGAATAAGGTTGCATAAGGTCAAGGCCAAAGGAAAGGCGGTTGCCGTAACTGTGAAGTAATTGGCATGAATGTATAAAAAAGTGAATGTCAGGACTAGGAAGGAGTTTACATGTGAAGGTCTAGAGCTCTAAGTCGAAGCTGACAACCACGTTATTGACCAGACTGACAGGACCATGGTCATGTTTGCAGTGATTGATTGCAAAGGGACGTGTTGAGTCAGCGTCGGGGGTGAGACACCTACGAGAAGGAAACTGGCTCAGATCCTAACTCAGACAGGAGAGGAGGAGTCTGGAAAACAGAACTGGTGGATTTGTGAACTGCTTGGGTGGCTACGTTCGTTTAGAGAGGAGAACACTCAGAGGGAGAGCTTGCTTTCACTGGAATAAAACCAAAATTCTAGGGTGAGAGGTCATCTGTATTCGATATTGAGTGAAAAAAACCTGACACTGAAAAGTCAAAACTTTATCAAAAAATTTAGTGAAGGTTTGGATCTGGAAAAATAGCGTAACAAGCTTAGACTGCTTGCTGAAAACACTTGTTGTCATGATGGCCAGTCCTCTAAACTCTTTAACAATGATTGTAATTTAGGTTGCAATCTCTAAAGCTGTTCTTCAGGAGTTTGGCTTCCCAGACCACCAGTAAAACTGAAAGTTTAAATGGTATTGATAAAAAATGAGACGGAGTAGAAAGTACAAAAAACACTTCCCCTCCTCCCCCGGCTCCTCCCCTTTTTTTTTTTTTTTTTGAGAATGGAAAAATGAAACACCTTAATAGAGAGGATGGATTAAAGAGAAAAGGATGTATTTATTTCAGGTGACAAATACAAAAATGCAATTAAATTGTGATATTAAACATTAAGATACTAGCTGAAGTAAGTAAAAACTCAATCAAACTATACATGCAAGATGAAATTAAAACTCATCATCACAGAACTTCATCCCAAAATCTTTTTCAGAAGAATATTATTGAGAGTCAGGGCTGATTTTGCTGCAGTGAAGAAATTATTTAAATTTAACCTTTTCTTCTGATTATTATTTGTACATACTCCAAATGTATTCATAGCTTCACATAGCTTTAATACATCTCTGTTTCAGCATATGGATAACCTGTGAACTGATGACTGTGAGTTTGGTTTCAAGTTATTTCTATTTGGTTATGGCATAGGAGCAAATTTTTGTTAGACAGATGATTGTAAGATTTAAATTTTCAGTCAAAATTTTCACGATTAAAAATTCTGATTTTTCTCTGTGCTAATATTTTGTGAGCATTTACCCGTAAAATGTCTTGTTAAAGTCCTTGTAGAAAGAGTTTATAAGGACTGGCTTTGCTGTCAAAGACATGCTAAGGAAGTTCAAACAAAAGTTTCCAAATAGATTTATCCTTTACTTGTTCATTTTCTGCCCTTAGCATGACACTTACAAATCAGAAAGTACACATGAGTTAATGTCTTTTAGTTCTCTCTTTGGTAAAGTATAATATTAGGGTTGAATGCTAGCAACTGCTGGCTTTTCCTTTTAATCTCTTGATGAATATCATACACTCCCTTCACTTTTCCTTCTCCTTTTTCTCTACTTCTTTCCTTCCTTTGTACCCCCAAATCTTTTCTTCCCCTTATTCCGTCCTGTCCTTATTTTCAGTGCTACGTTAGCACCGAGTAAGAATAGATGCAGTAATGCTAGTGAGGAGTAGGCCTTTTGGCTTGCTTCTGCAAATAATTATTCTTCTATGATGTTCTTAATTATTCTCCACGTAATTCCATTTAAGGAGTAAATTTTGAAACTCCTGCAGTGCTTAGACTTTGGGAGACATACCTTGAGAGGGTATTTAGGAGACTCAGTAGAGGATGGCCTTTCCAAAAGGTAGAGCAAAACTGGATATAGCTAAAGATCAAACACTATTCTGCTGATTCAAAAATACAGTAACCTTTAAAAAAACCCAACCCACATTAAAAACATCATCCGTAGGTTCACACTGTGTTATGAGCAGTCTAGTTTCATTAAAGCAACAAGGTTGTTTCATTGACAATAAGCTCTCTCTTATGACATTAGTAGACCTCTTGCATGGTCTCTTGTTTTATTGGAGCTCTTGCTGTGAAATACGTATCTAACGTAAAACAATGAAGATGCTTCAAGGTGTTCCCGTGGGAGTGGTAATTGACTACCAGGATGCTATAGATACTTGGGCCTTTACTATATTAAACAGCTACAGTTATTTCACAGACCTCAGAAAATGCATGACATGGCCTTTGCATTTATTTTGCACTCCTGGGAGCTGCATATTTAGGACTTTAGATATAATCGTTGTATATGCTGTAATTACGTTTGCACAATACCGAATTGTGAAGTAGCCAAACGTCAGAAGCAGAGGAGCCTATTAACATGCCCCTCCAGATAAATTGATAGATTTCAGAAACCCTTAATAACAGAAATTTATTAGGGCCTCGGCCAGCACTTATTTAAAGACTGGACCCCCATAAAAGTGCAAGAGTACCAGTGTGATTGTGGAGTTAGGTATCCAGGTTGTATGAAGGATCAGAGGGGAACTTCTCATTAGAAAGTTAATCCTTTGTCATCATCAAAGTGTGATTTTTGGAAAGCGTAGTGTTGACTTACTGTCACTGATTTCCGCGGGAAAGGAGTTAGACTGCTTTTGAAAATGGGATCCATATTTTTGAATGTCTTGAATGGTCCAGAGTGGGTGCCATTTCGGCAGCAGCGAACGCTTGGCTTTTACATTTCCATAATGCTCCTGTCAACTACAGCATGCAACCGAGCCATTGCTAAACCGTGGTTCTTAACATATGGCCAGTCTCGGGAGGTAACTCAAACATTAGCAATTAGCATGTTTTGTCACAGTGTTATTTTCAGAGCGTACAGTTTAATTAAAATAGGTAGCAGGGAAACAGTCAGCTGTTTAAACATCAGAAAGATACCTCAGGATTTAAACTGGCTGAAGTTTATAACGGCATGCATTTTGACAAGCTGAGCTGGGAAACATTTCGGGAATGGTTAAGTTACTTCGAAATGTAAGTCCCTATGACTTCGAATTAATGAACTGGAGGGATTTTAAAAAGTTGCCTGGCTACCTAAAGTGTTATTGCATAACCCAGTAGTTGGGTATGCCACTGTAATCGATCATGTATATTTAACCTATAGCAAAATGAATTAATTATCATGTGATATTGCTAGGAGTTTATACTGCTTTCTTGATCATTGAAAATTAGTTGGTTCTGTGACTCAGCTACCTGATCTGGGAAACTGAGTATGAGTATGAGAAGTAGGGAACCTAAATCCTTAGTTAGATAGGCAAATAAGCGGTCTGAGATTTTGCTTTTGCTACCAAAAGGAACCGGACTTGGATAAACGTGAATGTCTCAATAGTGTAAGGTTTATGTCTGCACATGAAGTTCCACTTCTTACACGATGTATAGCCATAGCATATGCCATATGCATTCACCTGAACATCTACATATATGCGGGCATTTACGAATACAATTAATGAAACTTCATACATAGAAAAAAAGCATAGGAATTTTAAGTTTACAATGTTTTAGGGTGTTTTTTTTGGGAGGGAACGTTGGGGAGAGTATTCTCAGTGGACTAGGATTTCCAATATGAAATTTACCAGCAGTGTAAATAACTATTCCCAGCACAACATTAGACCTAGAATTTAATGTCATAACACAAGCGCTTCTCCCTTTTTTTTTGTGGACATTTTATTTTCCCATATCATGAACTTCTAAGGCTTGATTTTTCAGAAAAGAAGAGCATCCACGGCTCCAGAAGAAATCAGTGGGAGTATGGGGGCTTAGCGTTTCTGAAAATTGGGCTCATTTCTGTTCATAAAGTATTGGATTCAAATAAATTTCTATACAGATATTTTTTAATAATTGGGGCAGATTAAATTAAGGTTTTTCAGAATGTCTCTGTTAGGCAGTTGTGAGCATTTTAACAGAGGGAACAGAATCTGCTTGATATCTTCCCCATTTGAATTGTCGCTTTCTTCCTCCTTATGCCTGATTATACAGCCATAAATTGAGTAAAAATTCCCATTTACCTAATTGGGTTATTGAGTGTCAAGCCTGTTTGCTAAAGATTGTAAAAGATGAGGGTAATAGTTGCATTAAAAAATCCTCTCTTGCCTTTCCTTGGCTTTTCCCTTCTGCATTTGACCAGCATCATGAAACAAGGGAGAAGGTGTTAGCATCCTTCCCATTTTTTTAACAAACAGTGAGAGGTTGACTGCATTTCCAAGAATAAATTTTGCAAGGCTGGCCAGTGTCACATGCAACAGCATCGGTGGAACGAGAGCATGGGTGAGGTTCAGGAGAGCCTGGGGTTGCTTGTCACAGGATGGGGACCTGCTGCTGCCTGCCTTTCTCTGTCTGGGCATCCCATTATGGGCAAGGGATGGATCAGCTTTCCCTAATAAGCTGTGCTTGGTTATTTGCACGTCTTAAGCTGAACCAGCACAGCAGCACGAAGAGTAGTTACCAAAATTAATAAAGGTGTGTGTCCTGAAT
This sequence comes from Vanellus vanellus, assembly GCF_965231255.1. Lineage (NCBI taxonomy): Eukaryota > Metazoa > Chordata > Aves > Charadriiformes > Charadriidae > Vanellus > Vanellus vanellus. Next base: position 71,742,486 of record NC_138905.1, read on the forward strand.
GTCACCTTACACACACATCCTTAGCTTTCGCCGTTTCCTTACAACTAACAGGACCAATATTCTCAAACGCAGCTCAGCTGTATCCCTGCAGTAAGGTCGGAGCAAGCCTGTATCACAGGAAACATGAATCTGCACACGTGTTTTGTTTTAATAGATGTACTTTTTAACCTGGAGATTTTATAGAACTGCATATCTGTATTTTTATAGCATCCACACAACCTTTGAGATAAAAAGAGGTCTTTTCTTTTAACTCCCAAGTTCACAACTGCTCTGATAGCTCCTCAGATAAAACAGTGATGACCATAGTGTAAATGCCTAGATAGTTGCTATAGGTAGATAGATAGACTGAACTTTAAAAATTAATCTCCTATCTGTCATCATACCCTACACTGGTAAGAGAATGCAATATTTAATATCATATTGTACTTCTTTTTTAAATTCCTCAACTCAACCTTTTTTGCTATAATATTGTAATTTTTAAATTTGTCGAGTATAAGTGCCTCAATTTACATGCATCTCAGGAGAACCTCATTTGTCCCTGAAAGCTGGAGATGGATGCTTCCACTGAAAGCGGCACTACAGGGTGACTCCTTCCCTTTGCTCCTCCTCAGCATCCTGGGTTTCCCATGGGAGAAGATGCCAGGCGAGGGTCATCCATGCTGTCGGGCACTGCATCCGTGTCACTGAACCATGAGGAGAAATGGGAGTGTGGTGTGCAGTGAGAATGTCATGCCAGGGACCTACTGGCACACTTGTGTAAGGCAAATGTGTGCATGTGTGGGGGCAGTGCTGATAATAGTCTTTAAACCGGGAGAGTAAATATTAAGAAAAGTTGCAACTCCACTGGGCATCAACCTCAAGAACTCTCAGCTGTGGTGGAGCTTCCAGACCAGCAGAGGAGAAGTCCTTCTGCAATGAGACACCAGGCAGCGCCAGTGGGCACGTGGGTTGGGAGCAGGGGTGCCCTGCGCCTACTTTTAGCAAAATAATTTAAACTGGGTTTTCTGTTCTTCCCTTTATTTTGTCTCTTACTGTGACTAAGAGTGATACTCTGTCTTTGTGTTTAAAAGTCATGTGACGGGAACACAACAAGCAAGATGGAAGACCAGAGCAGACCTGGAGAATGAGATGCAAACCATGTAATACAATCATTCAGTTAAAATGTACAATAAAGAACAAGAAAACAAAACATTTCTGCAAACAAGAGGAGTTATAGATACTGTAACTGAAACTAAAATGTCCGCTTACAGGTCTTTGGCATGTACATGTTGTGACATGTACAATGTCTTTTCTTTTGGCCTCTAGTGATGACTGTGTCATCCGGCAGCTGACTGCATCCACCATTTTTGTGTGTGCATGTAGGGGATGCGGAAATGTCACCGTACTTTTAGCCAACGTCCTTTCTATCTTAATCTCTTCCATTTACACGTCCCATTCAGCATAGTCAACTTGAGTGGCTTCTGATCTCAAATCCACTAGCTCAATATTTGGTTGCTTCCTAGAGAACTTGGTTTGCTCTTGGCCCTCTCCAAGGGCATTTTAGGGTAATTACATTCATACAGTGCTTCAACACAATGGCACTCTGTCTTTCCCACAGCCCCCTCATCACACCGTTTGCTTAGGCTTGAATTCACCCCCAGTTTCAAGCTAGGGAAGACGCCGTCTTTGGAATATTATTTCTTGCACCATTGCAATGTGATTTATGACATTTGACCGCTGTTCAAGACACCCCAAGTAAGCATGATTTTACAAGAGGGAGATCAGAAGCTTAGATATGGAGTGATTTGCCCAAGGTCGTGGCACAGCTCAGTGGCAGAGATGAAGGTAGGAGCCAGGTCTCTTGAGACCATTTGCGTTTGCATTGGTGGTACGTATACACTTTAGCGCTGTATCTGCGAACGGTAGTTGTGGGTGAAGCTAGTGCCATCGCTGCTGTTGTTGGTACGAGCCTAGAAGTATTTCACTGGCCAGCGGGGAAAGTTGTCGCTTCATTGCCGTGCTACAGAATCGTGCCAGGCATTAAAGCAATTTCTAGCCAGCCAGGTATTGCCTTCTGTTTAAAGTTACAGGTACAGTGCACAAAAGCAATAGTGAAACCGCTTACATGAAAGGAGGTTAGACTGCATCACGTATTATTTGTTGAGTATAAGGGAGCATACAGGATAGCCTGAATAACCTCAGTACTTTGGAACAATGGAAGAGGATGGTTATCGAGCTGTGTGATAAATGAAATTGTACATATTTGCCTCGAAAAGGCCTGTGCATTTTATTAGTCTAAAAAAGCTATCATGAAAGAAGAGTATTTTCTGTTGGATCGGACGCATGGAAACAATTGGACTATTACAACACTCGGATTATTACTGATTTATTTTTAGTCGACATTTTAACCACATTTTAAGGACTGGAGGGGAGCTGGTCTTTTTCCCCTTGTTGAGGAGCATCCCTAACACGGTAAAGCAATGTTTATATTGCCCACTCATGCAAGTGTTTGTCAAAACAATTTCTTATAATGTTCTTATAGAGGAAAAAAGATGCGTGAAAAGTAACATCAAAGTGTTTTCAAAGAGAATAAAAGTTTTCTTTAAAATATATGCAAACAATAAAGCTGGCAAGAATGGTTCAGCCTTTATGATTTGCTCCAACAGTGATCGGTGAAAAAAAAAGAGCATAGCTCTTAAAAATAATCCTTGGGCTTTTCATGCAGTTTAGAAGGCTTAAAATATATCTTCTATAAAGACTCCATGACAAATCTGATATTACTTGTACATAGAGACGATAAGCCAAAATCTGCTTATATCAAGGTGAAAATGTGGACATTGACTTCAAATTTGGCTTTTCTTGATGGTCTTTATTGGGACTCGAGTGAGATGCTGTTCTAGCAGAGGCATTGTTGGCTCTTTTTAATGTAGACCTTTTTTCCTGATGTGCAGGAAAAGCTATGCCACTTAGAGGAGGACTTTAGTATTTAAAAATGTGACTATTCTGTTGAGTATGTTTAAATCTTTCATGGTAAGATTTGAAAGGGAGCAGAAGGCCGGTGATATGTCAGCCAGCTGTGCTGGCCCATCCAGGTTAGACTGATGGACTCTGGAATGGGAATCCGGGTGAAGTTTTACCAGCCCAAACTTTCACAGCTGGAAAAGGTTAATCAAAATTACTGCAGTATGTGGTAGACAGCAAAATCTTACATGCATTCAAAAAATCAAATCAACCAATTCATGGAAAGAAAGTCCACATCATCTGAGTCGTGGAGACACGATGTGTGTGGAAAGTGGGAGTTGGGACACTATATCTAGGAAATATCACAGTTTCCTCTGTTTGACAGACGACTGGTGGACATGGGACACTAGGCCAGGTGGACATGGCGTGATATGGCTTTTCTCACATTTTTATGAAACATGTATACTTTGCAATGCATGTTATAATGCGCCAATGTGAGTGTACGTAGGACACGGAGGGCAGGAAGTTCACAAAAATTAAAGCATCTCATATAGACACCTTTCGAATGAATGAGTCTTAGATTAAAATAATGAACCACTTATTATATACCCTTATATTTCACTGACAAACATGCACAGAAAGTTCAAGGTAAACATTTCAGTTCAGGTGGATTTCAAAGACCTTTATTTCTTCATTTTTGGAGACTGATGGTGCACTGTAAAATACAGTTATTCACATAGTTTTCTTTGGGCCATGAGGACTTATGGCCCATTTTGCCCTAAAGCTGTGATGCCAAACAGCTGAAGGTGCAGAGGGACTGGGAAGGTGAAGAAGGCCATCAGGAAAACAGTTTTTCCAGCGGTGGGACTTTGCCAAGGAAAGCTGATGGCTTCCATCATCTCTTTGCTGTGAAAACGGACTGTCAGCAAAACGTTTCCGTTTTGCCACACTGTTCCAATCACATCTGCTGTAAGTGACCTTTTGGGCAGTTAACTTCAAAAAGCCAGAAATGTGCTGTGGAGTTGAGGGCGTGCAACGCGTCCTGATGAAATGGGATGGGCGCAGTGGAGGGAGTCACTTCCAGTTTGCTTTTCCTAAGATTCAGCTTTGGCATCGGCTCACTGAGAAGGCAGCCATTACTGTATCGCTTAATAATTATCTGTGCCTGTACTGTACCAAAATCGTGGTGCTTGGCTTCCATACGTCTCTCGATTGCATGAATTTACAACATTTAGTATAAGTGATACTGGATGAAAAAAATCAACCTCCCACTTTCCTGTATACTTATATTTCTGCATATATAAAAAAATAAAAATATATATATTTTTACAGCGATGAACAACTGGAAAAACACAGGTACTGACAAAACCCAAGTCATTTCTCAAAGCAACCAACAGGGATTTTAAAGGATAGTGCTATGCTCACTGGTGTTACTGACAACACTTACTCGCCTGTATTTTATCATAAGTAAGATCAGTTTTTAGGTGGTTGTGGTTTTTTTTTTTGTTTGGGTTTTTTTTTGTGTTTGTTTATTTTATTTTATTTTTTTTTTTATTGGTACAGGCACAGTCTGAGCCACTTTATCTTGGAGAGAAGAGTGTTCAGATGGGATGTTCTGGGTGAACATAATTTTGGATGAATTTCACTTTATTTTATTTTGTTTTATTTATTTTTCTTGGGACACATCCAGACCTGGCGAGTTATTAAAGAACAGGGTTATACCCACAGCTTCTCAAATAAGCAGCAAATCATCTAAGACAGGTGAATTCATATGACAAAAATCCAGTGGGTCGCAATGTAAATTAGATAGCAGGATCTTGCTGTAGACATACAGCTCCTTGACACATTACTTAACCCAGGAAAAGGATTCCTACCTCCCTCGTCTTCTCCCCTTTTTCCCCTTGTGAAACAGCAGCGTAAGGCATGTTGTCTGAGCCACCAGGTTGGAGTGGTCACTTTTAATTTGCTTTAAGGCTTAGCTTTCAAAGCCCGGTGATGTGTCACAGCTAGTGGTACACTCTTGCCATAATGTACAGAGAGATTTTGTCGAGATCAGATGGGAATGGCTATAATAGCAAATAAAAATCTAAATTAAGGAAGAGAGAGTAAATAAATTTTTAATCATACAAAATTTAATACTTATGTTAAGGAAAAGAATATTAAAAGTCATTTTATAGAGAGTGAATTTATATTGGAGCTGATTTTAAAGTTGTGCAGCTTTGAGTGATATGATAATCATGTATTTTTCTCCCCCCTCAGCTGTACTAGGGGATTGAAATTTATATACTCAATAACTAGAAAAGAATCATAAAGGATCAGTCTGGAGGAATCTGTCTCACTCCATTTTTTCCTGTCACTCCCATAGCGATTTTAATATTTTTCTTATATCTCTGCTTATTTTCGGTGCCAAACATTGTTTTCAAATACAGTTGGCTTGGAAATGAGTACTCGAAGCTGCAAGCTTGTCGGCAAACTACCATGATTTCCAGGTACTACAATGAAATCTTTAGCTATAAAAAATATAAAATAAAAGTAGTATGCCAGAGTCTCCTGCCAGCTGTAAATGCAACTAAATAGTCTTCCTGTGTGCTTTAATATTTTTAACCATTTTAAGCATTTGACTCTTGCTTTTTTTGTCTTGGTGCTAGGGGAAAATGGATTTGCAAAAGCTAACATAACAGCGCATTTATTTCTTTCACCCTTTTCAGATAGGAATTAAAGACAGGGTAGTCTATTGAATAGACTGCCAGACCGAGAGTCAGAAAATAAGTTTTATATTATCAATTCATTGAGAAAGCCTATTTGCTTTCCTATGCCTCAGTTTCCCATCTGTAGAATGAAGATAATGTAATTTATCATCCTGTGCAACGTGCTTTGTGGTCTAGAGCTGCAAGATAGAATGAAGTATTATGAGGAAATATTTTGGGTAAAATACTGATGAGTTTTAATGATTTAATTTCTTGATTGTTAATTTTTTTCATACTTGACTTTTGATGTACAAGGTGCTCTCCAACCTTTTCTGCGAGCTGTGGCTGGAGATGGCTGAAGTATATTGAGCTCCACACAGAAAATGAGGTGGGTTTTATGTAAAAGCATTAAAGCCAAATTGTTACAGAGTTTCACCTGGAAGTGTCAGTGAACCACTTTCAGCCACCCAAAGCAAAACCAGGAAGGTAAATAGAGAATGTCAATGTATTTTTTCAGAATTAGTTTGGAATAAGTGGAGAGATGTTCCTTCCTATTTAAAAATGAGATAACTGGGGCAACAGAAAGCTATAATGTCCCTTTCCAGGAGTAAATGCCTCTTTTTTGTTTTCTTTCTTCAAAAATCTCAGATTGATAGACACCTCCCTGCTTTTTCCATGCCCTTCTTCTTGACGTGTTAGGACGGCACATGTTCAGTGTGGGCATTTGCTTGAACAGGAGAGGTTTTTACCCTTGACATGGTGATGGACGTCTCTAAAGAGTCTGGAAGATTATGAGAGCAAAGGCCAAAAACTAAAAAAGCTTCATGCTATTGCTCATGCACTAACCGCATATACAGTCTCCAAGAATTTTATACCAGTTCTGTTTCAGATAGCTCACAAGGGCGACTATTTATCTGTGTCTTTATCTCTCTCTCATCTTCGTTGTCTGATCGGCGCATTTAGAAGAAAATAGAGGTGAAGGAGAAGCTACGGCAACCTGGGTGAAGTTGGTATAGGTAGTCCATGGGTTACTGTTGGTTTGTGAAATGATGTGGATGATGTTTGATATCAGTGTTTCAACACCTAATTCATTGCCAGTGGATGCTTTTGCTGTTCTGAATTTTCTGAATGACTGTTCTCCCTGGACACCCTACACAGTCAAGGAGCCCTGGAGGATCCACCAAAGGGTGAGCACCAGGTTTGGGCTCCTGCTCTGAACCAGTCTCTGGGTACTGGCTCTAGAGATTGCCTGTGCACACAGATTTATGTGATGTGAACTTCAGTATCAGTAATAATTATCTCTCTGTCCAGCATGTGCAATGTTTATGTATTTTAGGTATAGAAATATGTGATAGAAAATACATAAGCTAAAAATGGGTTTATAGTCAAAAGTCCCTTTATAGGAAGTTGGAGCAGAGATGAGGCGGCACAAAATTCAGTCAGAAAATTCTGTGCAGCTCTAAATTCACAGAGGCTATTAGAGCAAATGTCTTAGCTCGAAGAGCACACAGATTTTCAGAAATAGGTATGGACACTTGCTGGACACCCCCAATAGCTCTTTGTGAAGCAGTGTATGATGTCTGCGTTGGAGACATTTGTCAAGAGGGTTACCCTGTGTCATGTATGAGGAGCTGAGCAAATTAAAGCACAGGTACTGTGGGGTAGGTTAAAGCCACCTTTGTGTTAGTTGGCAGGAGGTGATGGGTTTGGAAGGACTGGATGCACTCCCTCACCACCTATGGGCTCTGAGACGTACTTGTTACCATTAGAGCTTTGGTATTTGCACCTTTTGTAGTAAAAGTGGATGGAGCTCTACTTAGGTGGGAAGTCTTCCATAATAACAAGATGGCCACCCAGGTCTACCAGGTGGGCTAACATGGAGAGCAGAGAGGGAAACAATTGAGGCTAATCATGAGGCTATCTATATAAAGTATTTAAATTTCGTTACCAATCAGAGAAAGCAGTGTCTAAGCTGACTGACTTACTGAATTGAGCTTAAGGGGAAAGCATAATACCTTCATACTTAATACTTTCAATAGAAGCAACAGATTTTGTACTTTGAAGACTTGCTTTCGGCAGTGTCTAAGGACAGGGGGCTTTAATCTTGTTAGATGTGGACTTGTCTGTTCTGCCTGTTGTTAAACAGGATGCTTGAATATTTGGAGTTAAAAAGCTGAAGAAAGCTGCAAATCATAAAATCACTGAAGAAACCGAGAAATAATTTCTGAAAGATGGTCCTGTGCTAGGTCAGTGGTTTCCACCTTTTGATGCCAAGTCTCACTCCCACTGCATCCTTCTCACCTTTTGACTTCTCCCTGAACATCTGCTGTTGCATCACCTCTTGGCCATCTAACCACTACCCAGGTGCCTCCGGGAATCGTTGCCTCCTCTCTGGGGTCACTGCCAACTCCTTCTCTCACTTTTCCCTAACCCTAGGGTTAAGGTTACTTTCTCCTTGCCTCTCCAGTGGTTTCTGGCTCTTTTCTGAGATGGTCCTACAAGCAGGGATCTGGCACAATTTATTGGCTTGTACTTTGAACCTGGGCCCCACTTGTTAGGAACTTGTACGTTAAAGCACTGCAGTATAAACGTACTGTTTAGATAGTATATTTGAATGTACGAAACAACAGAAAAGTTGAAAACTTCTGATACAAGGATTAACAAAAGATTTATGATGTTACTGGCTTGTTTAAAAGCTGTAGGGTTCGTAGTACAATTTATTGTGCTTTTCAGTATGTACTGTTTTTCTACATGCATTCAGTTTTGTTCTGCTGAGACACAATTTGTCTTCTCTGTGAGCTGACTGCATGCTATTAATATCTACTCACCAGGATATTCGTAGGCTAACACTAAGGTTTTAGCTCAGTGTAGCTTCTTTTTTGTCATGCATCTCCCCTGCACCCCCCAAGCTCTGGCCTCTGCTTTAGGAAAGGATGATGCTGAGGTATGGGAGGAACAAGTGTGTAGTGGTTAAGATATTTGTCTTTGCATCTCCCAACTGTTACACAATCAAATCTAGTATTTTTAAAGAAGAGCTTGCTAACTGCTGTTTATCATTTCGGCATAATAGGAGGTGGTGAGTAAGTAAGTAGTAGCAGTATTAGGATATAAGTTACAAGTAGTAGCAGGATGTAATCCATACACCAAAGAGCTCATAGGGTACCAAAGTAGGAAGTGTATTTTACTATTGCCTTGCAGTTTGCCTTTTCACTGAGTTAGCACAAGCAGGGAGAAACCTGAGAGTGGTAACGTTGCTGTAAGTTCTGCAAACAAGAAAACATTTTTTTTCCTACTTCTTGAGAAAGAAGTGGTTCTCACACAGCTGCTTCTGCAGCAGATTGCAAAAACGCTTCCTTTCACTGGGCATGAAGTATCCACCCTCCACACTGAACTTCCTCTCGAGGTTAATCCTTGAATCAAGGACTCTTCTTGTCTTGTCCTCCACAGAGACATAGTCATCATATGTTACTATATCATAAGTATAGGGGTAGGAAAAAAAGGGTTCCTGCTTAACAACAGGCAAAATGGACAAGATTAAAGCCTCCTGTGCTTAGATGCCGTTAAAAACAAGTCTTCAAAGACCTCTTCTTTTTTCTCCCTCAAGGGCGTTGACTAGTCCCTGTCAACTCCCTGTCTGTCGGCGGTTTACTGTAGGGCTCCTGGTAAGAGTGAACCTTGAAAGAGCTTTTGGACTGGCAGAAGTGACTAAAGCTCACTGGGAAATGCCCGTGTTTGTACCGTCGTCTCTGCTGCCCCAGCCACATCGGGACAGGATCTACAAACAGCAGAGCCCAGAGGAAAAACTAGAGCGAAGAGAACCGGGACATGCTACACCTGCACCGCACTGGGTGGCAGAGGTACGCCAGGCTGACTCAGTGGGAAGCAAGCTGGTAAACTTTCAGCTTCATAGAAAAGCTTTGTGGGTTTCTTTTGTTGTGTTCTGAACTGGGATGAGGAAAAACGAACCCAGCTGAATTCCCGGAAAACGCTCAGCGACCGCTTCGGCTGACTAACCCAGCGGTGGTCCCTATGGCACAAAGGGAAGAGAGAAGGAAGCAAGAAATGGCTGCAAGGTAAGCAGCAGGATGTGGGATTGATACAAGAAGAGTGAGCAATGCCGTGTCCAGTGAGATAGAGGAGAAATATCTACAGAGCCAGAAATGTGCTGAACGTACCTTTTGTGAAATGGGCCATGGGCTATTTGATCATGAACGCTTTAGTTTTATACCTCAGCAGGCACATATCAGTACTTGATCTGGACCCACATGATTTTTTTCAAAATAATTTTTCAAGAGACAAGGTTCTTTTGCTGCATTCTCAGTACCTGGGATCTTTCCTCTGCAAGTCTCCTGCTCAGGTACTGACACAGCATTATTCTTTATCAAATCAGAGCTAACACTTCCACAGTGAAAAGAACATAATCGCAGACCAGCTGAAAATTAATGTTATAGTCTTACAATCCATGTCACAATCCCGATGACATTTGTAGTACAATATTATAATGATGCGGAGGAGGGAATAATTTTAATGGTTGACCTTGGCATTCAAATAACATCTAATAGCTGCAGCTTTGCCCAGAAGATATGTGTCAATGTTCAATTTCCAGATGTGGATTTAGAATGCCTGAATTTAGTACCTGCATAGAAAGTTTGGCTTTGTTCCTCTGATGGGGAAAATACAGTTTATAACATTAAGGTACACATTTCTGTTCCAACTGCATTGTGCAATAAAAATGAAAGCTCCCAGCTTGAAAGTGAGAAGCTTCATACAGACCTCCACTCTCTCTCATGTTAAAATGAGAAAGGAGAAGGATTATGAACCCATACTGTTGAATTCAATAAACAGAACAAGGGAAGTCTGTCCTTGCAGAAAATAGAATTGTAAATCAATGAGAGAGTGATTATGTGCAGAAGAAACACAGCACTCAGTGGGGTTTGCACTAACCATGGAAGTTTAGTAGCACAGTCTCCTGTCTCACACACAACCGGGGTTTAGTTAAACAATATCTAGTGGCATAATGCCACGGATAAAAAATGGCAAGTCATGCTCAAAACACTTCCAGAGCAGCCAAATTCCATTTTTCAAAGGGAAAAGTTGAGGCATAGTAAAGGAGAAAACATTCTTAAGGAACTGCTTTGTCACCTAGGTCAAATAGGTCTTGTTTTTAACTTAGCACATCGGGCTGGCCTCTGAATAGACCAGTGGTCCTTCTTAGTACCGAATTCCTTCAAGGTCTGGATGAGGTGTAGTCAAAGACCTTGTATAAAAACTAGAGATTCATAAAGGCAACTCTGCATATACTAGTCTGACTAAAAAAGACCTAGCAAACTTGCACCAAGATGGACTGTCCTTCCCAAGAACAAAATATTGCCCATTCTGAATTGATTTTGGTACTTCGATACCATTTAGAGGTGTAGTTTCAATAGACAACTGTCTGGGAACGGTTGATGAAATGTTCTGTGTATCTGATGCGTGTTAAAGCCAACACATTTAGCAGTTAGTTTCCTCCTGTTTCCAGTGGACTGCCTTGTGGACAGAACTAGACTGTTGTTAGAAAATACCAACTGCCAGGCCTGTAACAGTGTCATTGCTTCTTGTATACGTATTCTCTGCAGTCAAAGAGGTGGCTTAACCAAGTGGCTGGCATCTAAAAATGTCGTAGGGTTTTGCTTTGGTTTCCATTCCGGGTGCATATCCTATTCTGAAAGGTCACTGTGAGGGGGAACAATCAGCTCAGGATGCGTAATTTGTGAATACGTCTGAGAAGTAAAGAATGCCACTACAATTGAGGGAGGAAACGAAGGGTAGAGCATCTATCATAATAAAGAAAATATTATTATTTATCCAGGCGTGATGTCATATTCTCTCATGATACAGGAAAGAGCGAGGGAAATGCAAAATATCTGTAGCCATGAGGGCTTGAGAATTCCCTAAGGACAACTGTGAATAGATTTGTGTGGTTAGTCATACTCCACGTTTGGTTCGGTTTCAGTTTTAGTCCAGGATTGAGGACAGTAGCGGAAGGGTGAGAAACAGAGTGAGGGGAGAACACAAAGACATCTGTCAAAGAAGGAGCTTCAGCTGAGAGCGGGGAGCAGATGAAATGGCCCTCAGGATGGCGGTGGGAATGGAGCACAACAACATACCTCCAGCACTACCACCTACCCTTTTGTGACACCTCCTTAATGGTTTCTGGGTTTTTCTGTCTGGTGGAGTTGAAATCTATGTACTGTTAGACAGGAAATTAAGGATATGCCTTTTATCACAGGGTCCTTCTGAGATTAAGCTACCCTTTCCGTCATTACATACTCTTTCCCCTTTGAAACAGAACGTATTAAGAATGCAAAGGAGCACAGGTATAAAAGCAAAACACGACAAGGAGCACAGAAACATTTCAGATACTTGTCTTACTCTTTTTCACTGGAAAGCATTGCTTATTCCTCAATAAATCTCCATTATTACTTTTTTTTAAGCTTCATTGCTAACCAATGACAAAAAATTTGTCTTATATGTCCCATCATTACACATTCCATTGACATAGGGACCAAGTGGCATTATCTGGAAAGGAGAGCTCACTGTCTAGATGATTTCAGCCAATCGGAGATGATGATATTGTATTACCAGTTTCATAATATAAATGAGAAAGATGGCCTTCATTTTGATGAAAGCTGTAAAGTAGCTATTGTGCTTGTTTTGTATTGCAAGGCCCAAATGTATTATTTATGCAATTTTCCTTTTGAAAGGAAAAACTGAAAGAGACTATTTCATTTTACAGCATTCAGTCAAAGCTATTGTCTCATGAATGTGAACATTCCTGCATTTTATCAGCTTCGAATGTAGAAGGCAACTCACAGATCACACATAGAAAGGATTTTTGAAAGTTTGAAAACTGCTTTTTAAAAAAGCTAGACCCTAATGACTCGAGATATTATTTGTGCGTGTGTGTAGGCTGAATCAACACTTAGCCTATCAGAACGTACACAGAGTAGCGTCTTTTTCAAGGTCTTAAACAGCTTTGATTGAATCTTCGTGTACATTAAATTGATAATGCAAGCAGCCTGTAATAGACAATATTCATAACAATAGAATACATCTTCATTTGTAAATATACACTTATATGTCAAGTCATCATCTATTCAGGGATCTCTAAGCCACTTATCAAAGTGACAGCAGCCTCATGTTATTGCTCTAATACAGTAGGTAGTGCAGCTATTTTGAAGATGGGGAAACTGAGGCAGGCAAACACGAAGAGACTTGCTTGAGGTTGTACGGCAAAGTGCTGACAGTGTGGAACAAGTTCTTGGCACCAGCCCGTTAAACAGTCTGTGACACATGGAGTCTCCCTTGGACCTGGTGATACTCCTGTCTATGGAGAAAACACTTACTATAGAGAGGTGTTGAGATTTTTGCCCGTCCTTGACACCAGTGGAAATTAGATTCTTGCCCTTGAACATCCATACAATGAGGTTGGTTACTCCTTGGTAGAGGGCCACATTAAAGTTTAAATTGATATTCAACCTCTTCCCCTATGCACCTAATTAAAGACTCACAGGCTTAGATAAATCCTTTTCTTGCTTTTTTTTTTTTTTTTCCCTAAATCCCCCCCACTTTTAATGCAATGCTTCTGAAACTTGCCAGAAAAAAAAAATACCTGGATGTCGTCATCCATCTTTTGGTGGACCCAGTATATTTCCCCATGCTCTTTCTTTCTTTCTGGGATAATGTACTAATGTATATATAATATTTATATATATATTTAAATGTTTGTTTTCCCATTGCGCTATCTTGGAATAAAACGTTGGTGGAACCACTCATATCCCCAACTAAGTTACACAATTAACTTCTGCTGAGGGATCACAGTGGAAGTGGATGACATTCGGGCAAATTAAATAGAAGTTATTACATTAGAATAACAAAATAGAAAATGGATTTATATTTGCCATTTTCATACACTGGTAGATATTTCTGAGCACTAGTGTAAGAAATAAATTGTTTATGTGGACGTTCCTGCACAAAGTCCATGACCATAACCAAAATCAAATGTATGGTAAAATTATGTAAAAAAATATATGGTGTAGAGGTGCTGAAACTTCTGTTTAGAACAAAAGCCCTTATATTCATTCAGATTAGGAGACACCAACATTGCAATCTTTGCCACGTTTACAGAAGGTCACCATCCATCGGGTTTTTCTCTACAGTTCCTGTTACATTTGGCTTCCCAGGAGGGTAAGTAAATATGTTGTATTTAGAAATACTTAGGGATTGTACCCAGGGGTTATACATATGGTGACTTTCTCCTACAGTTTGTGTATGCAAAAACAAATATATAAAAAAAATAGGCTTACACTGAAATATGGGGCCAATTCTGTCCTGATCTGGTACAGACATGAAAATGAATACTTGTCATGTAATCAAATGGAACAAATAATGTAGAAGAAAAATTCTGATTCACTGATTGTAGTTGTGCTAATGTTAGATTACAGTTGCCTGTCAACTGTAAGTACTGGCACTTAATACTCTGGATACTTACTTTTCTCAACTACCTCAATTTGTATTTAAACCTTGTTTTTTGGTGATCATTCTTGCCACGGGAATTCACTTGCTCATATATCCACAAAGTGAGCACGCAGTGAGGGATAATGAAGTGAATCTGATCTTTTTAGAAGTTCAGATAACTGCCCATCTGTTTTTTTTTATGATTCACCTTAATTCATCTTTTAGTGATGGCATAAACAAATCTGCCATTTCCATTCCTGTGTCTCTAGCAATGATGAGAAATATGGATGTAGGAACTGGAATTATGTTGATCTAATATCCTTTCTTAAAATCTCAGTCTGGCTTAATCGTATTAGTTGTATTTATATTCCTTGAATGATAGAAATCAAATATATTGCTTTTGTCACAGGTATTTCTAGCATTTTCTGGGCTAGCGTGCTGCTGAAACAATCACAAGTCTTTTACTTTGGGTGGTGGATAAAAAGATATACTGAAAAATAAAACTGTTGGCGTACAGTGTAAATTGCTGTGGACTAGCAATTTAGCAACAGATTTGGGCACCAGGTATTGCTCTCTGGCCAACATTCCTGTCATTGTCTGAAGCAGATGGCTTCAATTTTATACTCAGATTTTCAGTCTGTAAAACAGAGATTGTATATTTATTCATCAAAACAGAAAAGTCTTTCTGTGACTGGTCAGTGATATGGGCTTGGAAGAAAATATTGTTTTATTTGTAAAATAAGTCTCCATTTTGCATTTGAATATGAGAGCTAGAACTGCCTGAAGAATGAGGCATAAAATTCTCATAAAATATCTTTTTCTTCATATAGAAAAGTGTAGCAGAAACACTGGATTCTTTTTAATCAAACCTTCAATTGTTAATGGTTTCATTTAGGGAAGAGATCCATTTAATACCTAACAGCGATCAATAAGAGTTGTGATGATGCCCCTGCCCTATCTGGGTGCTGTGCCTTTTACTAATATGGAAGAATGTCCCCTTTTCCTTCTACAACTTTTTCTTCTTCATGTATTTCTTCTGAGCAGCTGAAATTTCTGATTTTGCCCCCTCTTTTTTTTTTCCCCTGCACTTCTCTATCTCCATCCTTCTAATAAAGAAATAAAAGAGGAAGAGAGCAAAACAGGAGCCTATCTTGTGTTCAGAGCAGCTTGAATCTGAAAAGGTGATGAGGTGTCAACGCAGCCTGGGAAGGATGGCTCAGCTCTGCGTGGACGGGAAGCTCTGTAGGACCCGTGCTGAGGTGGGTGACGTGCAGTCATATGAACCCAGACATTCAGGAGAGGAATGGTAAAGGAACTCTCACTGTCTAGATTGTAAAAAGCCTTGAAAAAAGACAAAGGAGCAGAAGACCCTCATGGATCTTGAAGCTCTGCTTTAAGCTATGTTGTCCATCGTAGTATGACAATCCCAACCGTTAAGAAAAGATACGCAAGAGCCCAGCCTTTCAGTCTCTGGCAGGAAAGAAATTCCTTCCACTGAAGGAAAATCCTGACAAAGAACTGCATAATAAATCCTAAACGGAATGACAGAGCCATCTTTTCTTCTTGGGAAGTTAATACATATTACTTAAGACTTGGCAACAGCTTAGCTACAGACATACTGTGGCTTCTCTGTTAGGGTAACTCTCACATCCCGGTGAGAAAGTTTACTTCCTTCACACCTGGTCTTGTGTGCTATTAAACCATCACAGCAGCTGCTGAATTATTTATCTTTTTCCAGTGGACAAAACTAGTATTCCACCTGACGCCCTCCTTGTCCGACAGGAAAAAAAGCAGTTTGAGGGAGAGAACGCATTACAAAATCTGCAGCACAAAAGTTTACATCATTAAGCATTTAGGGTTTACGTAGGGAGCAGTGGCATGTCACAGCAGGCACGTCCCTAAGTGATTTTTCTGCAATCAGAATTTCATTCATTACCCAATTTTCATGCAAGTCCCCTGGCATTTGAAATATGTTTCAAGGTAGGCTTCCCAAGGGCTTTCCCCCTCCCGTAATAACGGATTCGCAGTGTTCAAAGACAGATCTAAGTATCTTTGGCTCAAATTACTTAAGGCCTGCAAAGCAGGGTTCTCTGTCATCCTCATCACATCTCACACCTACAGAAGAGATAACAGATTAATATCTGGTCTGCAAATATTTCATCAGTGTCTCCGGCTAAGGCACCTTGCATTATTTTGTCTGGGGGCACCGATACAAGAAGAGGGAGGGGGTGAATGGAAATGTATTTGCACTCTACAAGAGAATGAGGGTGTGGATGGCGAAGAGAGGGAAGGGGAAAATAGGAGAAGGTTTCTCTTGGTATTACAGGAAAAGCAACAAAGCTAGTCCTGGCAAAGTTCTCTGCTCCGATTATGTATACACTTTTATTCAATCACCGTATCGCTCTGTGTCTGACACTTGGTCAATAGTGCAATCTACCACTGATCAGAATAAAACAGCCATCCTAGAACACCTTGGAATTTCATTAGTTTCTTTTCAATGTTGTCTTTATAACTAGATGTTTACTTGGAAAAGCAAACTTACAGCACGGTTCTGTGCATTTTCACATAAAAAGTCAGAGACTCTAAGCAGCGACGTAAACATTTTTCCCATCAGAAAACTTGCTCTTAAATGATTTCCCTTTGGTAAAAAAAAAGCAAAAAAGTATTAATATAATCAAAGCCACAGATGGATTCCTCATCTCGCAATTTTATCTGCTCTTCCCAAAGTTCAGAAATTTTGGAGTTTTTATTTTGGTTATCACCTAAATGGCCTCATAGTCTAAGTCCATTTTGAAAAGCTTTTAAAAAAATTATTAATTTATTTATCCTTTCCATTCTGTGATCCCTGTAAACGTGTCCATTAAGAGAAATTCCTTACATGAGTTGTTATGGCAAGCTGGATATAATTTTGTTGGTCCTCTCTTTCAATATTTGTTTTGTAATTTTGAGGTAAATGGAAGCAAAGCAGGAGACGGACCACTGCTTAGATTCATCTGAACGAGACACTCACTGCAGTTGTTCACAACTGATCGTAACATGGGCACCTTCACAATTTGCTCGTCGGCTTTAAGGGAACAGCCAGCACTGCATTTTTACCCGTGTAGAAAATCTGGTAGCAAATTTGCACTGTTTTAATCTATTGATACTTTCTATAGTACTGTGATTAAAAAGACAACGGTTACGTTACATGGTGATGATTCTGAAAGAAGCACTGTCTATTCCCAGGATAACTCAAACAGAACATGCAATTAGCAGTGCTTTCACAGTGCTTTTTTACCTGTTAAATTTTTTTGCCTTTTTATTTTTATTTTTTATTTTTCTCCTATCTCTCCTACCCACCTGGCTGCTGTACCTCAGACTAACTCATTTCATTTGTTTTTCTGTTGCTGCCTCCTTTTCCTGGCACCCTTTTAGCTCTACCTCTGACCTTGGTTGCACCACGCTCACTGCAGGATGCGTCACGATTCCGTATTGACAGCTGCCAACTGGTAACTTTTTCCAAGATAAGGTGAAAACAATACGGTCTGGCTGGGGGCTGATCCAGGGCAAGTGAGTGGCCCTGCTTTGAAAGGTTGTCTGAAAGGGCATGTTTGTCCCCAACTCTGAGATCGAATCCAAAGTAAACCTGATTTCTCTCTAGGCAAAGGCTAAGGCAATCCTGCCAAGCCCTCTCTAGTCTGATGCATTAATGTCATCTATAAGCATCTTTCTTAAAGTGGGTCTGTCTACTGATTCACTCTTTCTCTATCTAGCTACCCCCTAGGATGAAAGCAAGGAGCACCTTTGAATCAAACTTTTCCCCAGGCTGATCCAGGGCATTTGGCTAAACAATAACATAAATGGATCATCCAGAAATCCCCCTGAGATCATAATTTCCTTCTGCTGTCACCCTCAAAACACCTTTGTGTGCTGTCACCCCTTTTTTTGACATGAAAGAATGGATTGCCTCACCTTTTCAGTTCCTAGCTTGCTTGCTTTCTTTCTATAGTGTAAATTCATCCTTAATTTTTGAAGCGTTCCTTCTCTCCAATAGTTTCACTGCTTTGTCTCCTGCTCAACAGCCCTTATTCCATGTTATGCTTTTTCACTATTGTCTCAGAATTTGTACTCAGCCGCCAATGTTTTCATACCCTGCCGTTTTCTTGGCTTCTCTCTTTTTTGTGGTCCTACCTTTCATTTTCCTACAGCCTTGTTCGTGATCCAGAGGAGCTTTCATCTCTCCAGTTTTTGGCTGTAGAATAAGTCTTTTTTATGATATTTTTTCCTTGTTTCTTCCTCATTTGATCCTTTAATTCATGTCGTTGTTTTAGTTTCCTTCTGCATATATCTTTCCTCACTAACCTCCTTCTCTGGGTTCTTCTTTCAAAACGCATCTGCCTTTTCCAGGTCTGCCTTCCACATCTCGCACGTTTCTCTGCGTTGCTCCCCTACTACAACTCATTTATCTCCAATAACTTGAACCTGCATATTAAAGTGCTGTTTAAGAAAAAGACTACTTAAAAAACGGGTGATGATACTGACATCTTAATGGCTAACCTTCAAGTGTGATTGAGGCATTTCATTCTGTGGGAGCTGTAACATTCTTCTACATTGATAGATGAAGAAGAAAGTCCAAGCATCAAAATGAAAAGAAGTAGGGAGGAAGGGCAGTGACCTTTAAAATCCATTGTGGATAGGTCAAGTCAATTATTTTTGTTTGGGTTTTTTTTTGTTGTTTTGTTTTGTTTTGGGGCATGGTCTTTTACCACTGTCTCATTGGCATATGTTGAAATTAAAATGCAAACTATTAGCAGGCATCCAACTAATGCCAAGATCAGTATAGCCTCAGTTCTTAGGTGATTTAGGTAAGTGTGCTGGAAGAGGCTTTACGCAAGGTTTGGTGGTTGGTTGGTAATACAGCTGTAATGTGACTGTCAGATGTAGCGCACTCCCCAGTATGCTCCTTATGTTGTTTAGAACATGCAGGGACGGTACGTCTTTTGTCCTTGCCAGCAGATGCAGCTGTTAGGCAGGATTTTTTTTCCTGGATGTGAATTCAATAACAGCGATATAGCCTTGGTGTGCAAAAAAAAACCCAAACAACAACCCTCTAACTGTGTTAAAATAAGAAAGAAACTAACCTCAAAGCCTTTCCCAAGTATGAGGAGGTATCATTTTCCTACTATGTAATGTCTTGCTGTATTTTTTTTTTACCATTCCATACCATCTAAAGACCTAAAATGTATAATGAATGACCTCTGATTTGAGCTGCTTCTAACCTTCCTCTCGTGGTAAGCATTTTGGTAAGCTGGAATCCCCTTGCATCCTGTTTCTTTAGCGAAGTCAGAGTCATACCTTTGCTTGTACGGAATCTTACATAAAGATGGAACTGTAGGACCTCTAGGTTAAACCAAATAGCTCTTCCGTGGACTGGGCATCTGCAGCACTTCTCAAATAAAATTTTTCTAGCCATCAAGGTGGAAAATGTATAAAGAGTTTTATAAGGAACAAGTTTTCTGCCTTGTCTAAACACTTAAAAATGAAATAGAAGTACGTGTGCCTAGTAGAGGATTGCAGAAGATGTTCACCTCATTTATTTTGCATTTGCTAAGTTTCTGAAACAATTTTTGTCGAAGCACTTTGAGCCCGAGGCTTTTGATCTGGCTCAAATGTCCAGCAGAAATCATTGAAAGGTGAATAATGGCACCTACAGCTGATGGGGTGGGAAGGTGGGAAGCAAGAGTCCAGTACCTGGGACCACACCTTGTGCAGATGCCTTAATATTTTGTAGTCCCAGTGGGCTATACTGGCATACCCCAAAACCTCATTTGATAAAGTTGGACCTGATGCATGACAAGGACACTCCACTAAAAGAAGTTCTCATTTAGGGAAGGCAGGAGACTGCACTAGGATGGGCTTGGTATGACTAGTAGAAACCAGACAATTAAAATGAGTTTACGAGTAAATTGTGAAGCCCAGTGCTTAGGTTGTGATTTGCTTGAAGGAACTCAAGATGAAACAGCAGAAAGCTCCACGTTTTACCTGGTTCAAATGGTAGTTCAAGTTACCAATCAGCCCAAGTCTGTAAATGTAAATATATGTATGCTTGTGCTCATTTGAACTCTTAAACAGCTTTCTTCTTGAAACCCACCATTTTGATTATGATTTGTATCTTCTTAAGAGCAGATTTGTGCAGCTTTACCAAAGAAAAGCCTGCTTTAAAATTTACAGTGTTGGCTTTTTAAATGGTTATATTGGAATTGGCTTTCTTCTTTTGCTATTTTTTCAGTAAACCACTGCATAGCAACGTATTTGGGCAGAAATATACAACTGTTAGAGGTATTAAATGAAAATAATTTGATGCTATTATCAAGCTAACAGACAAAACTATTACTATGTTGACTACAAAAATTATGCATCCTAAAGAAATAGAAGAGGGGACCGTGTAGTTTACTTCACTGCCTGCTCTACACTAAACCAATGTGTTTTCTTTCGACTGTGAATAGCATAGGCTGCTTCCTCAGCAAGATTTTTTAAGTTTTCCTACTAGACTGCATTTATTTTATTTTTATTTTTATTTTTTTGCTTAATTTTATTTCCAGAACAAATCTGAATTGCAGATGTCTGTAGCAGGCAACTACTGCAGTTTGAAAGCTGGTGGTGCCTTTTTCTGGTTCTGATAAAACTATGATATAATACAGTTTTTGTGGGTGAAATTTGCAGGTATATGTATGGTGAGGATATTCTGAGAAATGACTTCCACGTGCTTTCAATAGATTCATTACTTTTTTACTATGGTGGCATTTTTCTCTCTTCGGTGCTGGTAGTGCTTTAAGAAAGACAAAATAAAAACAAAAAATGTGTAAATATTAGCTTTTGCTGAAGTTTATCTAAAGTAAATGCTGGTGTTCTAAAAAAAAAAATAAATATAAGGTTTGATCTTTAAAGACAAGACAGGCACTTCACCTATAACTTTCAACAGTGGAACATGATGAGCTGATCCATCGCTGTCAATTTGTAGTGTCAAGGTATTCTTTATGGGGAGTTGTGTTTTTTGCAATTTGCTTGATCTGTTTGACTACAAGAAGATTATGAAGGTGTATCTAATTGCTGATAATTTTATTTTCTAAGGAATAGAGCTGGATGTGACTTCAGATTATCACTTGATTTCCCTGTGATCTGTCAGTCTTCCTCTAATACTCTTTACTCCTAATGAAGTTTAACAGAGCTTATTAAGATAAATTAATGTTTTTGAAATGCTAAAATACTAACGTAAGGAGTGCCACACAGTGAAAGACACAAAACAAATACATTTAGATTTTTTTATAAAAAATGAAAATACAGGTAGGTGATTCTTCAACATACAAAGCTATGCAAAAGCTCACTGTACAAGAATTGCAAAATATTATTGCCTATAATATAGCTCCAGACTTGAGGTACTTAGGTTTTTAACTACTTCAGTATAGAAAAAGTAAGTCTTCCATAAAAATAAGTCAGTAACAATATTACTAGCTGGCATAAGATAATATTTCCGCTGCCTCATCGCTACCTCAATAGTTAAACCCTCAAAAAACTATCTGATTACCCTGTAAAAAACCCCCAATCTTCTTAAACACTTCTTCTGCTTTAGCCCTTGAACATTCTGCTTTATCCAAGGGATACAAAAATGTCAGTGAGGACAGTGGCTGTATAATCATCTGCCCAATATTGAAGAATATGCAATGTGTTACTAGTAAAGCTATAACTAGACAATGTAGCCCGGAAACCTCCCCCAATAAATGCACCCCTTCAGCCTCTGTCCAAATCTGAACGAGGAACAGTGTATTAGAAAACAACAGTAAAATATTCCATCATATAAAATAGTTTATGCTGGACAAATAATAGAGTAGAACAATATTTTAAACTGGAACCCTGATCCTTGTTGAAAAGTTTTAAATTTGGCTGAGTTAACTTTCCTCTCCTTTCTCCCTTGATCCAAGATGCTGTTATAAATTGAGATATATGAACTGAGGCATCAATTTGGTAGCTTCTTTTCTTTTTTCTTTCTTTCCCAGCTCATAGATATTAAATTTTGTACTGGGCATTCAAAGTTGTTTTCTGCCATGAGGCTAGAGGCCTTCCCGCCATACTGAGGTCAATTGGTTTAAAATGTGCTGGAGGTAGGAAATATATAATATTTTCTCCCACCTTTGTGGGGCTTTCAAACTGTTTTACCTCCTTAGAGTCAAGAGTAGAAAGTCTGTAAAGAAATGAATTATTAATGTTTGATTTTTCTCAGCAACAGAATCTTTTTACCCAAGGAGTAGCATTTCTTCCATGCTTTTGGACGTTTTCTTCCTTATATCAAATTCTGACCCTTTGGTAAGGTGTCTTCTTTTGACTCACAGATTTGCTGACTTTCATAAACATACTGCCTTTACTTTTAATCAGTGCAAAAGTTCAGTTTGGGGAGCTTGGTGGTCAGGTTACAATCAGAACTACCTCTAACAGAATGCTGGCAAAATAAAATAAAACCAAAAATCCAGTATGCAGAAAAACGTGGCTTCCAGATGAATATGGATGGAGCTGTATTTTAAAAAAGGTTCTGCCTGCCCCCATTTGCACAAATCTCCATGTGTCAAAGAACAGAGGGATGACGGAAGAGGTGGTAGCTCATTGCCAAGTGTTACATATGCTTTCTGCTTGTTCCAGAAAAGTTATAGCAGCATTGTAGGATACTCCTTTTGACCTGGCTTGTTAGCTGGTGCTAAAATTCTGTGTAAAGATGCTGATGGTTTCCTATTGAGTCATTAGAGCACGTGAGATGAGTTACACTACCCTGGAGATGAAGGAGAAGACAAGGGCTCGTCAGAAGAACCTTTCAAGTTGTCCAGGATGGGAAGAAACTCAGGCTCTTACTTTTTTTGTAATAATATTAGTTTCTTCGCATACTGTATATCCCCTCCAAGGCATGAATCCTGGCCTTATTCAGATTGTAGGAGCTGTAGTTTGAAGCTGCATTGGAAAACAGCTTGCTTATAAATAGAAAATTAGACAGACTCCTATGCCATACACATCCCAAAATCGCAGTCATTTCCTTGCATTGGCAGTTTACAGGCACGTAAACAACCTTTCCACCAAAACTGCCACACGGGATGAACCAAGATACAATTTAAACATTAGCCCGGAAGTTAGCTACCCTGATCATGACCAATGTGATTGAGAAGTCATGGTCATCTCTTTGTTTGTCCTCATATTCATGAACTGAAAAGTCATACTTATCAAGTATCAGACCACAGAGAAAATGACTAGTCCAACGATCCTGGAAAGATTTTGGGAGGAGAAAGAGTTTGAACCCAGGGTTCTCTAAATTGGAGTCTAAAGCGATGTTCTTTCCATACCTGGTTATGGGCTGAAAAGTGGGCTGAGATTTAATGTAAGAAAAACTGTAAAGCTGGTGGATCAGTTCTGGTCTAGAGGTACAGGTCAGTCTTTCACAATCCCAGAGGAAGTGTGGTGAGGATCATTAGACAAGACAGAGTCTAAATATCCTTCCCAAGAGAGGTAATGAGTGTCTTAGACCCTCTGGTTCTGAACAGATTCAGTGGTGAAAAATGACAGCAGAGGATAAGACTCAGCTTCAGTGTTGCTGAATTCTTATGAAAGGGTCCTAAGGATTACAGGGGAGCATCATGTCGTCACTGCTACATGACTTGTACCAGACTAGGGAAGCACTGTTTCCCAGACAGAAGTCACCACAAAAAGAAATCTCTCCTCTGCAAAATGGACTTTTTTGCTTCCCTTATGGAGGACACTGTTTTCTTGCATATATCTCTGCTTTTCAAAAAGTATTGGTGCTTATGCCAATGCACATCTCTACTTCTGAACCCCAAACCAGTCATTCTCCCTTGCCAAGATGAAGGAGCATACAGGCATCCCTATTTACCAGATATATCAAACCCAGTGTTTGCATTTGCTGTCACTGTTCAGCTCATCTCTGGTAGTTTCCAAGACCTTATTAGGTATTTAAGTCCATGTAACCAAAATTTTTGTTTGCTGTATAGCCCTTCACATTCACGCAAAATGGCATAAATTGTGACAATCAAATATTTAAATAATTTAAGTGTAAATATGTGAAAATTAGATTAACAAAACATGCTTTGTTTTATATATGGTTTTACCTGAATGTATCTAATGTAGAAACAAAGCCCGAGAGAAATTTCCTGTTAACCTCAACCACAGGGTGCTCATGTTTTCCACAATCCTGACAAACATTGGAGCGCTGATTTGAGAGGGTGGACTTGGAGAACAGATCAGTAATGCTTTAATAATCACTGTATTTAGTGAATGTATCACCTTTGTTTTCTTTACTTCACTCTCAGTAAAAGTAACTGATCGATTTCCTCTTGTAGAGATGTTTTTATCCCAATTGAATATGTGAGGGGGAGTTTTTAAAGTCCCAACATTTTAAGAGGTATTAATTTCATGTTTACTTTTCACACGCATCTGGGTGACAGTGTTATAGCTGACACTCATTACTGCGTGTTTTACTTTTCAGCAAAGAGAAAATAAGGAACAGCAGGAATACAACCCAAATAACTTTGTCTAATTGCATGGTAAATCGTGCTGGATATTCAGTCTCTGTTCTGATTCTGAGTGCTTCAGTGAGTATTGCTGCGCAGCTCACTCATAAACTACTTTAAAGGCTATTACTCCATTTTTAAATATTACTTTTTAAAATACTTTAAAAAATACTACTACTATTGAATAGACCCAATCCTCCTACAACTGAAGAGAGAGGGAACAGAGAGAGGAACTGGTAGAGTCCAAATGTTACTCTACTGTAAAGTATCTTACACTTTCTTTTGTTAACACTATCAACTTCCCAGTTCTTTTTCGGAATTTGCTCCTCCACTCCTGCTCAGCCTGGGTGCTTGCTTTGCTTTGCTTTGCTTTTCCTTCTATATTAGGGTACAGCTAGGGACAGTGATATGACATGTTGCAGATAACATCCTAACATATTAAATAAGGATGTTCAAACATAGTGACGGATCCTGTTGTATGATGATACATCAGGGCAGCTCAAAGATAAGAATTTTAATATTTTCTATTATAGAATCACTTAAGCTGACTAAGTGATAGCTGTGGGGGGAATGGCATAGCTTGCAGCTTCTGGAAAGGGTTAAGAGACCTAGCAATGGGAAAGAAACACTTGGGTGCTATAGGGAGACAGAAATAGGAGTGATCAAAATTAACCTGTTAAAGAAAAAATCCTTGATCTCTTTGAGTAGTTTTGAGAGATGACACAAGGAATGTAATTTTCTGCTCTAGATGGAGGATGAGACATCCCCTACATATGTGATCCGACAAGACAATCTTTCTGAACTTTCTCCGGCGACAACTTTCCTACAGTTTCCCTGAGTATAGGCTATGAATAAATACCATTAGATCATAGCATCATAGAATCATAAAGTAGTTTGGGTTGGAAGGGACCTTTAAATGTCATCTAGTCCAACCGTCTCTGCAATGAACAGGGACATCTTCAGCTAGATTGGGTTGCTCAGAGCCCTGTCCAACAGGACCTTGAAGGCTTCCAGGGATGGGCATCTACCGAGGTGGTAGATGGGCAACCTGTTCCAGTGTCCCAGTGTTTTGCCACCCTCATCATAAAAAAATTCTTCCTTATATCTAGTCTAAATCCACCCTCTTTTAGTTTAAAACCATTACCTGTTGTCTAATTGCAACAGGCCCTACTAAAAAGTCTGTCCCCATCTTTCTACTACTGAAAGGCCGCAATAAGGTCTTCCCAGAGCCTTCTCTTCACCAGTCTGAACAACACCAACTCTCAGCCTGTCCTCGTAGGAGAGGTACTCCATCCCTCTGGTCATTTTTGTGGCCCTCCTCTGGACATACTCCAACAGGTTCATGTCTTTCCTGTGCTTAGGGCTCCAGAGCTGGACGCAGTACTCCAGATGGGGGTCTCACCAGAGCGGAATAGAGGGTCAGAATCACCTCCCTCAACCTGCTGGCCGCAATAGATACTCTGATAGTGTCAGCCTGCCCCATTTTTCCTAAACCTCTGAACCCCATTTTTGCTACATGGTGAAGGAGCAGACCTATGTCAGGATGATGGAAAAGGGGAGGAAGAGAGCACCAGGACTACTTGGTTTATTGACCTGCAGTCTGCTCTTTGTTTGGGTCTGACAAGAATATTAGAGAGTCATGGGGAACTGAAGGCTGGATAAATCACCCTAGTGGTCTTATCTGTTGTTCACCCCCCACCCAGGATCCTTCACATCTGATGAAGGAGCTGGGGTGGGAAGCATCCACAATGGATTTATTGCACTCATCCAGCCTGATACAACATGCCTGTAGAGAAACATGTGGTGCTCTTTTGGTGTTGTAATAAGGGGGCTGTGCCATGCCCAGCAGGGATAGTTAGCTACCACTGAACTAAATGGAGAATATATTGTGAGATTCATACCCATACAAAAGCTGGGCTTGCCTAAAAGGCCTACTAGGTCTATCTCATTTCTAATTTTCATTAGATAATCATCATTAAGACCAATATTAACTGTATTAAAATGTTTTCTTTCTTCAGCTGCAAATTATTTTTCCATGTTAAGTTAAATTTTATCCACAGAGAAAGCATCCACCATAAATTTAGCTTCCAGAGAAAGAAAATATCTTTCAGAATTCATTGTTAAAGTACAGCTGAAGACTTTAGGTGTGTGAAGGGCATGACCTTTCATATTATGAAAGGGTCTGTTTGCCTCTCCCTTCATAACAAAGATAAAATGCTACAAAAACCAAGGCCTCACTTAAACCTGGAAATGATGGCAGAATGTGACTTCTGAAATGTGAGTAGGAGCTAGCATGGCCACAACACACCTACTGCAATTATTGCCATATATCCTACTAACATCTAGTGTCTACATCTGTAGGTGTACACAAGAAGGGTGTTGAAACCCCACTGGAGAGGCCTGGAGGTGCTTCTTCTTGGACAGATTCCCCGATGGCAGCTTGCAACACCTGGTCCACCCTCTTCACACACAGATAGTGGTTTGGGACCTGCTGTTTTGGTGAGCTGAATCCAGGACACCTTCATGTCTGAATTCCTGTATGACACAACCACGTAACGTCAACGCCTGATCTCTGTACAGAGCTTCACGGAGTAGGTCTATAACATATGCCTATGGACTCCCGCCACTTTGCTACTTAAAATATTTAACAGTACATTACTCGTGACCTTTATTGCAGCATCCATTTTCTGAAGTCAGTTTGAACAGTCGGACAGCTTATATAATATTTCAAAAGCTATAATCTGAGACACCTAGAATTACAAGACACTTTGGTTAATGTATTTTAATGATTAAAAGTATTTATTTCCGGGATTTTTGAATAGGAAATAGTATTGTATTCGAATTAAGGAATCTGTTCATAAAGGAAGAACCGGTTTCATCATTGGGGACGCATAACTTCAGAAATATTACATCACTGTTGAATTTGGCTCTAAGTACTAAAAACACCACGCTAACTGTATTTATATTTGGCTTTCATGTATACTTAAGTCTGGCAAGAGTATCTCGTGGGCACCTGTTTGACGCAGAGATTTATGGCGAATGCCAACATTTGGTCTTGATATTTAAAAACAATTTGTTAATTGTCAAGAAAAGTAAACTGTTAACATCTTTATTTACTGATGAGACAAGGCGTCAGTACTGGAACCTATTCAAAATGGACAGCCATTTATTGGTCCCTAAAGCATTGAAGTTTTTAAACTGCATGCTTTTTTTTT